>NW_015160901.1:201415-206648 GCF_001447785.1 Gekko japonicus | reverse complement strand
TGTCAAAAAGTCCTTCCGAATGTTTAGCCAAATGATTTAATTTCAACCCGTTGGTTTTGGCCCGACCTTCTGGGGCAACCGAAAACAACCCCGCACCATCCTCTATAATGACAGCCCTTCGGATATCATCATTCCCAGCTCCTTCAACCTTTCCTGATAGCCCAAGGTCGCCCAACAAGCTTTCACGGCGAGGGGGGGTTTTCAAACCTGGTTTCCTTGTCCTCCGCTGTACCCACCCTGATGAATGCCCAGCCCTTTGAGTGCCAGTCCCCTAGCTGTGACTCCTTGCTCCTGTAGCTATGCCACCCCGTCCCCCTTCCCTTAAAGAGGTGTTGACGAGGGGGGGGGGGGGATTCAAACCTGGTTTCCTTGTCCTCCTCCCCTGCACCCACCCTGATGAATGCCCAGGCCCTTTGAGTGCCAGTCTCCTCTGCTCAGACCTAGGAGAATCCCCTAGCTGTGACTCCTTGCTCTGGTAGCTGTGCCGCCCCGTCCCCCTTCCCTTAAAGAGGTATTGACAAGCTCCCTTTCTCTCTCTGCAGGTGTGAGGCAGCACGATGGCGGTTGTGGAGGTCACAGATGTCGGCCACGCCAGCTCCCTCCTGCTCCAGCTGAACGAGCAGCGCCTGCGCGGCCAGTTCTGCGACGTCACCATCATTGCCGAAGACACAAAGTTCAAGGCCCACAAGAACGTTCTCGCCGCCTCCAGCCCGTACTTTAAGGAGGTGCTTCTGGAGGAGTCGGCCAGCCGCCAGCCGAGCCAGATCCTGGAGCTTCCAGACATCCAGGCCGAGGTCTTCTCCGATATCCTCAACTTCATCTACAACGCCCACCTCTCCGTGCCCAGCCCGGCGGCCGCCAAGGATATCGGGGTCGTCGGCCGACGCTTGGGCATTTCCCGCTTGGAGAACCTGGATGACCCCTCGGCCGACGCCAAGATGGACGACTCCGGCGTGGTTTCCTCCGGGCCCTGCGGCTCACCGATCGACCTCACCTGCCCTTCCCGCTCGACCGAGCCCGCCAGTCCTCTCTGCTTCCAGGAACTGGCCAAAGTGCCTAGCCCTGAGCGGGATGCCCGCCCTGACACCGAAACAGAGACGGCTAAGATCCTCTACAACCTCAGCTCCGCGGCCACGGTACCGGCCACAGTGGTGTCGCCGCCTGACCTTGCTTTCATGCTGAAGGGAAGCGTCGCTTGGGACCACGACAGTCCCTCCGGGAAGCCCCCCGTGGCCACCACTGACACGGAGACGTCCCAAGCGCCCGCCTCTTCTTCCTCATCCCCATCGGGCGCTTCCTACCCAGCGAGCAGCACGTTCTGTTGTGGCAGCTGCAGCCGCTCCTTCACAACAGCGTCCGCACTCAGCCTGCACGTGAAGCTCCACCGGACGCGGCGTTCCTTGTCTTGCCGTCACTGCGGAAAGAGCTTTATCCACATCAAGCGGCTGCAGACGCACGAGGTCTTGTGCAAGGGAGGGGAGAAGACCGAGGAGCCTGTCCCCGCGGTTGAGACGCTGCCCAACCCGGGGCTCCCTTCCAAGCCGGCGTTGGCGCCGTCATCTTCCAAGAAGGGCCTCCTGTTCCGCCACCGGGGCCTGCCGCGACTGGACTATATCTCCGACCAAGACCACTTTGTCAAAGTGGTGGACGGACACATCATCTACTTCTGCACCGTCTGCGAGCGGTCCTACATGACCCTCTCGAGCCTCAAGCGCCATTCCAACGTCCACTCCTGGCGGCGGAAGTACCCATGCCGCTACTGCGACAAAGTCTTCGCGTTGGCGGAATACCGCACCAAGCACGAGGTCTGGCACACGGGGGAGAGGCGCTACCAGTGCATCTTCTGCTGGGAGACTTTCGTCACCTACTATAACTTGAAGACCCATCAGAAGGCCTTCCACGGGATCAACCCGGGGCTCATCTCTTCCGAAAAGACGCCCAACGGGGGCTACAAGCCGAAACTCAACGCGCTCAAGCTCTACCGGCTCTTGCCGATGCGTTCCCAGAAAAGGCCCTACAAGACCTACAGCCAGGGCCTGATGGCGGATAACCTCCTGCTGCCCGGTCAGCCCATTCCCATGACGTTGGGGGACGGGGACTCCTTGGATGGGAATCTGGTCTCCTCTCTGGGGGCCAGTGACGTCTCTTCCGCCTTCCCTCCCAATGGTGGTACCTTGGAGTTGTCTAAAGCAGAACCCTTTGCGCGGCAGGAGCCGGTGGGTGCGCCAGAAATGCCCGTGCTCCCTGCTGCGGCTGAAAAGACAGCACAAGATAAGCGGCCAGGACCCCTGGGCCCAGAAGCACCCACAGTCATTGCCTACGGACGCCCGGCCTCTTCCGTCATTGTCCACAGCACTTCGGTGCTGGCACAGGCCGCCCCGTCTGTGATAACGTACAAGAGCAAATCGTCAGACGCACCATCAGATACTGGACCCTCTCCTCCACAACCGCTGCCGCCGCCTTCCTCTGTTGCGGCAAAGCCCATCAAGAAACAAGTACTGAAAGAGTACATCCAGTCCCAGAAGGCAGCTGAGCAAGCCTTGGATGAGAACGGGAGTGACCACGGGCACAGGACAAGGGGCCCCCGGGTTGGGCGTACCATGACGTACATGGCCAAGCCGGCATACGTGGGCACCGCCTCGGAAAGCCGATCCGCCCCGCTCTGCCAGATCACTGTGCGCATCGGAGAGGAAGCCATAGTCAAGCGGCGCATCTCTGAGACGGACCTCATGCTGGACAAAAGCAGCCGCGTTGGGGGGAAGCGCTTTGACTTTGGCGGGGAGAAGCCGCCGCCGCTACCAGCGCTGGCCCCCCACGGCAAGCGTGTCGACAGGGGCTACGCCAACGAGAGCGGAGAGGAGGACAGCGACCGAGGGGATGCGGAAGACCAGCTTTGGAGGCCGTACTACAGCTACAAGCCCAAACGGAAGGCGTGCGGGGTGAGCGGCGGCGGCAGTGCCGCGCCCAAGGTGAAGAAGTCCCGGTGGCGCCGCAAGCTCCGCTCACTGCGCTGGATGAAACGGACAGAGAAAGCGGAGGAGGAAGAGGAGGAGGAGGTCAGTGTGGGGACCAGCGGCCCCGCATCCGCCGAGATGTCTGCAGGCCTCAGAGGGGCCTCCGAAAGCGAGGGGGCGGACCCCCCTCCGAAAGCAGGTGGCGGGCGGGGGTCGGATTGGAAGCACGAGTGTAGCGTTTGTGGCAAGCTGTTCTCGGCCCTGAAGAAGCTGCGGAAGCATGAGCGGGTACACGGCCGCCTCAGCAAAGACGACCCGTCCCTGGCGCCGCTACTGGCGACACCGCACCGCGTCGGCCGGAAGCCTCTGGTGAAGTTCACCTGCACTCACTGCTCCAAGGTCTGCAAGACGGCAGCGGCCCTGAGCCGCCACATGAAACGGCACGAGGGGGAACAGACCGAGGACACCCCCTTGCCTGCCCTCACCACTGTCATCGCCTATTCCAAAAAGACCACCGACTTGCCCCCGGCAGCCCCGTCGCCGGTAATCAAGGAGGAGACCACGCAAGAGATGCAGGTGTCCTCCTCGAGCGGAGAGGCCCCCCTGTCTCAGCACGAGCTTCCGGAAGAGGGACCCATAGCAATGGAAACGCAGCCCTCCATGGGCCGCACGCCGGCACTGCTGCCGGAAGAGGAGATCGCACCACTGCTGGCTGAAAGCAAGCCCCCCTTCTGCGAGGAGGTGCCCGTCCCTCCGCCACCTCTGGAGGCTGCCACCAGCCTCGCTGACATGCCACCACCTTTGTCCCACTCCCTCCAGGACCCCGTCATCTCCCATACGGGTCTGATCCAGAAACCGGCTCTGGCCCCACAGGAGATCGAGGAGGATCGGTACCCGGTCCAGGAGTACCCCTTGCCGCTCTTGGTGCCGGGCAGCTGTCGGACCAGGAAGGACCTGGAGGACAAAGCTTCCTTCCTCACTTACCCCAGCGCCATCCAGTTCAACGCTGTGGGTAAAGCGGGCGGCAGCGAGAGCGACGGCAAGGTGAGCTTCTACCCCGATCCGTACCCCTTGATGTACGGCCATCAGCTCCTGGCCGCCTACCCCTACAACTTCACCCTGCCGGTGGCTCTGAACATGGTCGTCCCGGATGAGAAGGGGCAACCCCTCCCCTTCCTGCCGAGCGTCTTCAGCTACGCGATGAACCCCTGCCGGAGCCAGGCCCACGAGGCAGGCGCCCCCGGATCCAATGGGGGCATGGCCATGGGGGGCAGCGCCGCAAGGGAGAGCAGAGGAGACCCCACGGCTTCCGAGCGGCTGAAGAAAGGCAACCGGCTGTGAGGGACTACGAAGAAGGGACACAGCCGGTCTGGAGGAGAGGCTCCGGGAGGGATACGTTTTGGCGGGGGTGGGGGTGGGGGAGAGATAGCCTGTGGTGGAACATGTTCCCTCTTCCTTCTGAAAACCTGGGGGGTGGGGGAAAGAAGAAGAGTACGGAGCCGGGAAAGCGTTTGGGCCGTAATTTACTGCTGTTTGTCCAGAGGGGAGCGGGAGGTTGTTTCCTGACCCCGCTAAGCCCCCCCCCCTCACAGCCGTGGCAGGTCAAGCGGGGCACATGGTTAGGGTGAACTTAAAAAGTAGCAACTATAGGTACAGGGTAATCCCTCTTTCCTCCCCAGCCCCGTGGGTCGGTGGACACAATTCAGAGTTAAGTTTGCACAGTCCCCCTTCTCTCCCCCACACCTGCACACAGCAATACCTGCTCCCTTCTGGGCATCGGTGGCGGCGCACCTCGTGACTTCCTGCCATTGGGGGGAGGGCCACGTTGAGCGGGGTGGGTGGGACGGGCCGTGGGCGGAGCTCTTCTGCAGACCCGCCCCCTCCTTTCCAGCCTGGCCCTCTTCCTCCCGCCTGGCCCCCATCATCGTGTTGCCTTTCTGCAAGGGAGGGGCCCGGGGTTGCGTTGCAGAGAAGGGCTGCCCCCCCGCCCCCTTCCCTCTCCTGGCCCCGCCCCCCGCCTCTTTTTTTGCAGGCTGTGCGCTCTGCAGCTGCCGGGCGGGCCGGCGGGCGGGCGGGCAAGCAGCGGAGGTTTTTTTGTTTTGTAGCCTGAATGAGATGAATCACATTTTCCTTTCGGGCCGGAGGAAGGGGGGGGGGGCGTTTGCCAGGCGAGGCGTCCTGCTGAGCGTCCCGGAGGGGGCCTTTTCCATGGGGGTCTTCCAGAACCTCCCCCGAGCCCATCATGTCAGAGGCTGGCTGGGGGGGGTTGGGTGGGGGTG
>NW_015160901.1:200748-201141 GCF_001447785.1 Gekko japonicus | reverse complement strand
GGTCCACAATACCCACGCCTCCTCGCAGCCCCCCCCCCAAAAAAAAAACACCTCCCGACGATTTAAGATCAGCAGTAGAACCAGGCTGGAAATCTGAAGTTTCGGTTAACTTTTTTTTATTATTTAAATCCTCTTCTGCTTTTCAAGAGCTCAATCTTTAAAACTACCTGCTTGGAAAGATATATTTGCCTCCTGCTCTGCTCTGCAGGGACATTTTTTTTTGGGGGGGGGAGCGTTTTTTCTTTGCATAGATTTGGCTTAGGTGGAGCTTTGAGTTTCAGGCGGGGGGGGGGACCTGTTTTGCAGTGCAGGGACATTTTTTTTTGGGGGGGGGAGCTTTTTTTCTTTGCATAGATTTGGCTTAGGTGGAGCTTTGAGTTTCAGGCGGGGGGG
>NW_015160901.1:200466-200586 GCF_001447785.1 Gekko japonicus | reverse complement strand
TTTTTTTAAAGGGTTAGGGACACAACTGACCCCCCAGCGCTGCATTCCAAAAGAAAATTCTGCCTGGTTTGGGGAAGTGATTTTTCTTTTTCTTTTAAAAAATAAGGAAAAAGGTTCCTT
>NW_015160901.1:198327-199231 GCF_001447785.1 Gekko japonicus | reverse complement strand
GCCTGTCGCCTCCCGCCTCCTCTCGCTTGCGGGGGGCTCCGCTTCGGGGTGCCTGGCGGTGGCAGCGAAGGAAGTCCGACGGGTCCCGAGTCCGAATAGAGAGGCCCATGGATTTGGGGGGGGGGGTGTCACGCCCGGGCGCCCCTCCGTCGGGGCTGGGCAGAAGGGCGACCACAGATCTGTATATAGCTGTCCGTCTCTCCGATCTTTTTGCACTTTGTCACTGGGCCGGGGCGGGGGGCTCTAGTCGGTGACCGCTCAGCGTTTGCTACTGAATGTACCTTCTTCGTCTTTTGATTTTTCTCGTCCTCTAGCAGCACCTCTAGCTAGTCCCGTGGCACTTTAGAGATTGACTGGAGCCGTCTTAAGGAGAGAGGAGAGAGAAGCGAAACCACCCGGGAAGACAACTTAGCGAGGGTTAAGAGGGAAAGGGGGAAAAAACCTACACACACGCAAAAGAGAGAGCTGGTTGACGACAATAATGACGACGAGTAATTCCTCCGCTTCCCCCCCCGTCTCTGTTCCGAGTGTGACCGTGTGAACCAGTTTGTTAGACAAAATGCCGTATTTATCTCTTCTGCATCTTTGTGTGTAATTCCAATAACTTCTTCCCCCCCCCCCAATAAAAAGACAATTATACGCTCTAGTCGACCGCGCACCGGACTCTGGCCGCGGCCCCCCTCGGGTGGGGTGGGGGGCAGTGTTCCCTCTAAGCTGAGTGAGTGTGAGCCAACTCACCGTTTTTTAGCCTCCGGCTCACACATTTTTGTCTCAGCCCAGGAAGGAGGGCTCCAGAACACACTAATTAATGCAGCAGCCAAATCACCTGCTCACAACTTTAACGCCAGGAGCTCACAAAGTAGAATTTTTGCTCACAGGACTCTACAGCTTAGAGGGAGCATTG
>NW_015160901.1:183998-197775 GCF_001447785.1 Gekko japonicus | reverse complement strand
AGGTGAGTCGGGCGGGGGGGGGATGGCTTGGCCCGCAGCCTCCCGCAAAGGGCCTCTGAGCGCGTGCAGAGGGCTCCCCCCCCCGAGCCGGGGCAACGGGGAGGCGGAGGGCAAAGGAGGACCGGGGGGGGGCTCGTAGCGAGCCCCGGAGGGAGGCGAGGGGAGCGGAGAAGAGAAGAGCCCCCCGCCCGGGCTGTGGACTCCCCCCACCCCCCCATTCTGTGCTCTGTGCGCCCGGCAGGGGAGGGCTTTCGCCCGCGGAACCTTCTACCACAAGAAGAGCCGAGCGGCTGGGAGGCCGGCCCCGGCCCCGATCCTTCCCGGCTCCTCCCTCGCCTTGCATTTCGGCAGGCAAGGCAGCAACGGGGGGGGGAAGATCCCCCGCCCGGGCTGCCGCTCGGCATCATGGGTGTTGTAGTCCCCAGACTGCGGCTGAGCGGAGGGGAGCTCGTGAAGAGGCGGGCGGTGGGTGGGGGAACGCTCTGCCGGTAGGCCTCCTGCCTGCTACAACCCACAGGAGCCCTGTCTGGAAACGCCAGACCCAGCTGCCAAGCCCCGGCACGCTGAAAAGGGAATCCCGCCGTCGGGAGGTGAAAAGAGCAGCCAGCCAGCCATTCAACCGGTGACACTCCCCCTCCCGATTAGGAACACTCGACCTGGCGGGTTTCTGCCTGTCTGGCGGCAAGCCCGAAGGGAGGGCGGGGAGGCAGGGCCAGCCTGCCCTGCCTTTGCGCATTTCACTGTCGAAGGGTAGGAGGAGGAGTCATCTGTCGCACCCCTCCCCCGCCGCGGCTCGGAACTGGGAGGAGAAGAGCTGCCGCACGCCCCTCCCTCCCGCCTGCCTTTGCTCTGGAAATAAAGAGAAAACCTCTGGCCGAGTCGAGGACGCAGCACTCCTAAGCCCGCGCCTTCGTTCCCACGAGACGGTGAACCCGGAGAAGACGACGCGGCGCGTGTACAGCCTTCCGGGGCCGCACCAGCACGAGAGACGCCCCCCGCCCCGTTTAATGAATGAATCAATCAATCCCAGAGCCTTTCCCGAGGGGGCTTTTCCCGTAGCAAGACTGCCCCCGCGTGGAATAGTTAAGCCATTGCAGCAGCGGCTTCCCCCGACCCGTTCCGGTCTCCCTTTCTTTTTAGTGCTGCCTCCTGGTGGCTGACTGGAGGTAATGCCCACTCTCTCTCCTTTCCCAGTATGACCAGTGCTTCCAGGGGCTCTCTAAGGAGGCAGGGGCTTTGAACATTGGACAGAGATGGGGAGACCCCTCTCCGACAGCCACGCTCAGCATAGATCTGCGTCAAGTCAAGAGGTAAACGGGTTGGGGCGGGGAATAGAGGTGCCAACCTCCAGGTGGGGCCTGGAGCGCTCACAGAATTATAATTGATCTCCAGAGACCGGTTGCCCTAGAAGAAAATGGAAGTTTCCAAGGGTGGGCGCTGTTGGCATCACCTCCCTGCTGAATCTCCTCTGCTCCTCAGTCTGTGCCCTCCCCAGCCCCACACCTACAGGCATTTCCCGGTGCAGAGTTGGGAATCCTAGCTGGGAAGCAACCGAGACCTAGGGGTTTTGGTCAGGCTCTCTGTTAATGATTCAATCCACTGGGTCATCAGGCTCAGAGTGAGTGACTCTTGAGCAATGCTCCCTCTAAGCTGTGGAGTCTTTGAGCAAAAATTCTGCCTTGTGAGCTCCTGGCATTAAAGTTGTGAGCGAGCGATGTGGCTGCTGCATAAATCAGTTTGCTCCGGAGCCCCATCCTTCCCAAGCTCAGACAAAAATGTGTGAGCCGGAGGCTAAAAAACGGTGAGCGGGCTCACACTAACTCAGCCGAGAGGGAACACTGCTCTTGATTTGTCCTCTGACAGCACTGCACCTCCTCTCGAGGAGAGGAAGCACTTGGGAATGAATGCAGCACAGACCATTTCTGAAGGGCGCTGGGGTTCTGGACCAAGGCTCCCTCTAAGCTGTGGAGTCCTGTGAGCAAAAATTCTACTTTGTGAGCTCCTGGCATTAAAGTTGTGAGCGAGCGATTTGGCTGCTGCATAAATCAGTTTGCTCCGGAGCCCCATCCTTCCTGAGCGAAGACAGAAATGTGTGAGCCGGAGGCTAGAAAACGGTGAGCGGGCTCACACTAACTCAGCTGAGAGGGAACACTGCTTGAGTGGCAGGAACTGTCAGCTCTTTCCCCAAGGCTCTGATCCCGAAGATACTTTTGAACAGGAGATGCCCGGGACTGAATCTGGGACCTTCCAAATGCAAACCGGGTGTTTTGTCTCTGCACCAGGGCCCCACTATTTTAAGATGAGGGAACTGGACACCGTTTTTCAGGTAGAGGATCTGTTGGTTCTGTCACCAAAGCACCTGTCAGGTTGTCAGATCAAGAGATGAGCAGAGGTGGTTCGCCGTTGCTGCATCTGCGGAACAACCCTGGACTTTCTCGGTGGTCTCCCATCCAAATACTAACCAAGGCCGACCCTGCTTAGCTTCTGAGATTGGGTCAGCCTGGGTCATTCAGGTCAGGACATATACCTCTTACTCCCCTCCCCCCGCCAAGAGTCTCACCCTATCAGGTCAGAACCAGTGTTTCCTCTAAGCTTAGTTAGTGTGAGCTAGCTCACCGTTTTTTAGCCTCCGGCTCACACATTTTTGTCTTCGCTCAGGAAGGAGGGGGCTCCAGAGCAGACTAGTTTATGCAGCCGCCAAATCGCTCGCTCACAGCTTTAATGCCAGCAGCTCACAAAGTAGAATAATTTGCTCACAGGACTCCACAACTTAGAAGGGAACATTGGTCAAGACGAGACGACCAGTGTTCCCTCTAAGCTGAGTTAATGTGAGCTAGCTCACATCTTTTTAGCCTCTGGCTCACACATTTTTGTCTTCGCTCAGGAAGGAGGGGGCTCCAGAGCAGACTAGTTTATGCAGCCGCCAAATCGCTCGCTCACAGCTTTAATGCCAGCAGCTCACAAAGTAGAATTATTTGCTCACAGGACTCCACAGCTTCGAGGGAGCATTGGTCAGGACATATACCTCTTACCCCCCCCCCAAAAAAGAGTCTCTCCCTATAGCCAGTGCATCAGAATTCTTCTTCCCCCAAGTGGGGTCCAGCTGGTCACAGCCATTGGAGGGGGAGTCCAGCAGAGCAGAGGTTCTATTACCGGTTTCCTCCTCCCCAGCGCGGCTTCCTTCTTCGAGCTCCGCACCTACGACCCAGAAGGCATCGTCTTCTACGGGGACACGAGCCCCAGCACCGACTGGTTCGTGCTGGCGTTGCGCGGGGGGAAACTCGAAATGCAGATCCACAACAGCGTCGTAAACCTCACTGTCTCTATGGGACAGCGCATCAACGATGGCCAATGGCACCAGGTACGGAGGCGTCTTTCTGGGGCTGGCACCTTTTTAACGGGCTTCATTGACTTCGTTTATGTCTCAAGGCAACCCTCAAGGCGGGTTGCAAAATTTAAAAACAAAACAATTCAATCCGACAGGATCAGAAGCGGTAGAACGGCTACGTTTGAGTTCAGTAGCACTTTCGAGACCAACGTGGTTTTCGGGGCAGGGGTTTTCGAGAGTCAGATATGATGAAGGGTGCTTTGATTCTTGGAAGCTGACATGATCGAGGTTTATAAGATTATGCGTGGGGAAGAGCAGGTCGAGAAAGAAGTCCTTTTCTCCCTTTCTCACAATACAAGAACTCGTGGCACTCCATGAAATTGCAGAGCGGTCGGGTTAGAACGGATAAAAGGAAGTCCTTCGTCACTCAAAGAGTGATTAACACATGGAACTCACTGCCACAGGAGGTGGTGGCTACAAGCACGGACGGCTTCGAGAGGGAATTAGATAAGCATATGGAGCAGAGGTCCATCTGTGGCTCTTAGCCACAAGGTCTAGATAGGAGTAAGGCTCTGTATTCTTGGTGCTTGGGGGGGGGGGTCAACAGTGGGAGGTCTTCTAGTGTCCTGGCCCCACTGCTGGACCTCCTGATGGCCCCTGGTATTTTCGGCCACTGTGTGACACAGAGTGTTGGAGTGGACGGGCCATTGGCCTGATCCAACACTGGCTTTTCTTGTGTTCTGACCCCCAAAAACCGTGTTGGAGCGCCTGGCCTTGGATCTACAATATGCAGTGCAATACAACCAGAAGAACAGCATTAGCTAACAATGCAGGCCGGCCATTCCAGAAGGTAGGGGTCACCACAGGGCGTGCGTGTGAACAGTGAGTTGCCCACCTTACCCATTCTCAGGGCGGCACCTCCAGGAGACTTGTCACAGGTGTTGTGATGGGGCGTGTTGGGACAGGTGATCCTGCGGCTACACAGGCCCCAGGCCACGGAGGGCTTTGCATGTGATGACCAGGCCCTTGAACTGAACCCTGCTTGTGATCAGTCACCAACCGAGTATCTAACAGTGGACCTCCTGATGTCCTGGCCCCACTGGTGGACCTCCTGATGGCACCTGGTATTTCTGGCCACTGTGTGACACAGAGTGTTGGACTAGATGGGCCTTTGGCCTGATCCAACATTGGCGTCTCTTCTGTTCTTCTGTTCTTATCTGCAGAGGGGGTACGACTTGTGTGTTCCACCTGTTCCCAATAGTCATCTGGCCCTGGCGTTCTGGACTGACTGGAGTTGTCTGTAGGGGCAGGCCCATGTGAAGGGCGCTGCAGTAGTCTAGCCTCAATGCAACCATGGCATGGATCCAAATGGTCAGATCAACTGAGAAGGCAGAGGACCTTTTTGGGGGGCTAGAAGAAACAGGGAGAATGCCTTTTGGGCAGCGGCTTTAGCTTGCCTCTCCAGTAATAGCACCAGGTCCAGTATTTATTGATTGATTCGATTCGATTTGTATCCCGTCCACCCTGCCGAGGCAGGCTCAGGGCGGCTTACATTAAAAAGTTAAAAATGAATTAAAACACAGATACGTTAAACACATCAGAAAAATTCATATACAGAACAGATAATCGATACAAATACATAAAGTGCTGGTGGTGGGAACATCCCTAATCGGCCATAATAAGATGGTAACAAAAAACATGGCCCAAATCAGTATCCCGTATATCACAGGCTGTTGGCGTTGACATAAAGGGCCTTACCGCAGCTGTTCTTGGTAGCGGCTCTGTCCTAAGCAACGGCCTGGTGGGAAAGCCCCACGGCTCTCAGCTGAGTCAGTGAGCGTCATCTGGCCCCCATCAAAAGTGGGGAGCACCACGTCCCTCAAGAGCAGCCGGCATGACCTCCCTCATGTCAGGGTTCCGTTTCAGCTTGTTCTCCCGTAGCCATATCATAGAATCGTAGAATGTGAGAGTTGGAAGGGACCTTGCAGGTCATCTAGTCCAACCCCCCGCACTCTGCAGGAGCATAGCTGAAAGACAGCCCTACAGCATACCCGGAAGATGGTTGTCCAGCATCCGCTTGAAAACGTCCAGCGAAGGAGCCTCCACCACCTCCCGAGGCAGTCTGTTCCACTGCTCAACCACTCCGACACAGGGGTCGTTTCGTAGAAAAAGAGCTAGGGGAACTCATTAACATAACTCATTAGTATATGCCACACCCCCTGACATCACCGGAAGAGTGTCATAAGGCCACACACCCCATGAGGGGCCCAGCGGTGGACCTGCAAGGACGGCGGGTGTGCAAGGAAGCCCCACAAAGGCCCTCCCTGGCCCCAGGCCGGCAGGGGTGGGGAGAGGCAGGGAGGAAGCAACTTACCCTCCCTCTTCTCCTGCCTCCTCCTGGCTGAATGAGGGCCGGAAGCAGGGGGCGGGGCTTCGTCATGTGCCCCCCCTCCGTACCTCGCCCGGGGGAACTGTGATCCCCCCGCGATCCCCCCCGAAATGACCTCTGCTCTGACAGTTAGGGAGTTTCTCCTGATCTTCAGCTGGTATCCACTCCCTTGTAATTTCCACCCATTAGATCTAGTTTTGCAATCTGGAGCAAGAGAGAATAGATCTGCTCCATATTCTACATGACAGCTCTTCAAATACTTGAAGACTGCAATCCTGTCCCCTCTAAGCCTTCTCTTTCCCAGGCTAAACAGACCCAACTCTTTCAGCCTTTCCTCGTAAGACTTGGATTCCAACCCCCTCACCATCCTGGTTGCCCTCTTCTGGACACGCTCGAGCTTGTCAACATTCTTCCTTAAATGTGGTGCCCAAAACTGGACACAGGACTCCAGTGACCACAGCAGGGAGGAACTCGGTTAGGCTCTCCGCAACGTCCCCAGGTCGTTTAGAAGAAGAGATGCCGGTGGGTGTCGTCAACATATTGGTGACGTCCTGCACCAAAACGACCAATGATTTCCCCTGTGGGCTTTCCACAGAGATAGAATAGCGTAGCTTGGCAAGTCTTATCCCCGTCACCAACGGCCACCTTCGGCGTGGCGCATTTCCGCACGGCAGGTCCAATGCTCCCTCTAAGCTGTGGAGTCTTGTGAGCAAGAATTCTGCTCCTGGCATGAAAGTGGTGAGCGAGCGGTTTGGCTCTGGCGTCAATTAGTTTGCTCTGCGGCCCTCCTTCCCGAGTGAAGGCAAAAATATGTGCGCCAGAGGCTAAAGAACTGTGAGTGGGCTCACACTAACTCAGCTTAGAGGGAACACTGTCAGTTCTGTTCAGAAGGCCTTCGTGTTAATTGAGCGGCACGGGAGGGGCACCGACGTTCTTTGTGTGAGTTCGACTTAACCGCCAGTGGCACAGACACGTGACTTCGTTTCCGCCCTCTGCTTACCTTCCCTGAACCGCCTGTGAAACGGCAGCCTTTGAAACTGCCGCTGCCTTCCCTGCAGGGGTAGTTTTTAAATTTTTTTTTACTGTACTTGTACCCCGCCTCTCAGAGCGGCTTAGGTCTGCCTCATCTCTTCCATTTCACCCTCACAAGTCCAGTGTTCCCTCTAAGCTGAGTTAGTGTGAGCTAGCTCACAGTTTTTTAGCCTCTGGCTCACATCTTTTTGTCTTCGCTCAAGAAGGGATGGCTCCAGAGCAGACGAATTCAGGCAGCAGCCAAATCGCTCGCTCACAACTTTAATGCCAGGAGCTCACAAAGTAGAATCTTTGCTCACAAGACTCCCAAGCTTAGAGGGAGCGTTGCCCAGGAGTCCTGATGACCCCCCCCCCCACAATAGTAATTAGCAGGGGTCATTTTGTAGAAAAAGAGGTGCAGGAGCTCATTAGCATAACTTATTTGCATATGCCACACCCCCTGACATCACCAGAAGTGTGTCAGAAGGCAACACCCACTGCTCAGGCTCCACTGGACTGTTTTGGATGGCTAGCTATTGGGGGGGGGGACGTGCAGATCTGTCCTCACAGAGGAGGGAGAGCTTGTACCTGAATAAGACTTGGTCTTAAAGGTGCCACTGGACTGTTTTGGGCCGGGGGGGGCCCCCTGCAGCTTACCTGGCTGCTTCTTGCTCTGACTGAGGGCTGCTGGGAGCAGGGGGTGGGGCTTGTTGCATGTGCCCGCCCCC
Organism: Gekko japonicus; assembly: GCF_001447785.1. Classification (NCBI taxonomy): domain Eukaryota; kingdom Metazoa; phylum Chordata; class Lepidosauria; order Squamata; family Gekkonidae; genus Gekko; species Gekko japonicus. The sequence continues at coordinate 190,319 of NW_015160901.1, read as the reverse complement.
TGGGCTCTTTACTGCCGGAGCTCCGCTCCTGTGCGCTCCTGCAGGAAATGACCCCTGGTAATTAGTATCTCGGCAGGAAACATAATGTAGTGTTGGGGGGTGGGTGCTGGCGGAAGCCAGGTGGGGTGTTAAGAGTAGCCCACCAGGGTCCCACTTGATTTGTTTGTTTCAGTCATACCCGCATTGGGAACCCAAAGCGGCTGATGCTGCTCCCCTCCCCTCCCTTTCATCTTCACAACAACCCTGTGAGGTGGGCTAGGCTGAGAGACTCTGACTGGCCCAAGCGCTCCCAGCAAGCTTCCGTGGCAGCAGTGTTCCCTCTAAGCTGAATTAGTGTGCGCCAGCTCACAGTTTTTTAGCCTCTGGCTCAGACATTTTTGCCTTCGCTCAGGATGGATGGGGCTCCAGAGCAAACTAATTCATTCATCAGCCAACTCGCTCGCTCCCGACTTTAATGCCAGGCGTTCACAAAGTAGAATTTGTTCTCACAAGACTCCACAGCTTGGAGGGAACCTCGCTCGCAGCCACCTCTGAGAGTGCCTGCCTGGCCCGAGGTCACCCAGCCAAGCGGGCAGAGTGGGGATCTGAACCTGGTGCCTCCGGCTCTTAGCGCAGCCCTCGAACCGCCACCCCCGGCTGGTGGAGAGTCGAGGCGGGCTACTGCCTGTCTCTTAAATTAACTTTCTCGTTTTACCAGATCATGGTGAAGAACGAAGGGGACTGCGTGGCGCTCGAACTGGACAGGAGTTACAAGCTGACTCTCTGTGAGGTTTCTCACGCCATCATTGATCACCCGTTCCCGGAGATGCGCATCGGCGTTGGGGGTCTGCTCATCCCCCAGAAGGATTTGCTCATTCCCGTAAGGGCTTGCGGGTCGGAGGGGAGTCTCAAATGCAGGAAAGGAGCAGCCGGCGACGGGCTCTTTCTGTAGCAGGAACTCCTTTGCCTATTAGGCGACACACCCCTAATGTAGCCAATCCTCCAAGAGCTTACAGAGCTCTTCTTCCAGGGGCTACTGTAAGCTCTTGGAGGATTGGCTACATTAGGGGTGTGTCGCCTAATATGCAAAGGAGTTCCTGCTACAGAAAGAGCCCTGAGCAGCCCTATTCAATCGGCCTGAGGGGGGGCGTGGCACCCTCTGCCATGGGAGCGGAAGTCTCTGGCTTGCAACCGAGAATGCCAAATGGCCGCGCCCGGCCTTCGGCCTTCAGCTGGGTGTCAACTTTTCTCCAGCTGGGAGCCAGTTTGGTGTAGCGGTCAAGTGCACGGACTCTAATCTGGGAGAACCGGGTTTGATTCCCCGCTCCTCCACTTGCACCTGCTGGGTGACCTTGGGTTAGTCACAAGTTCCTTTCAGAGCTGTTCTCTCAAGGGCAGTGCTGGAGAGAGCTCTCTCAGCCCCACCTGCCTCGCAGGGCGTCTGTGTCTGTTGTGGGGAGGGGAAGGGAAAGGAGTTCTTAAGCTGCTCTCAGACTCCTTCAGGTAGTGAAGGGTGGGGTATAAATCCAATCTCTTCTCTTCTTCTTCTTCACATGACCGCTGTCTATGGCACCCACAGTCCCATGGGTTGCAGACCCAATAACAGCGCAAATGTGGAAGTCAAGCAAGCAACCGTGGACGCTAAGCAAAGAAAAGGATTGCAATTTTATGCTTAAAGCCATTGCTACTAGCGTCGCTTTTATCTGCCACTAGCAATGTGTCCCCCCCCAGCCATCGCTCTTCACTTATTATTTATTTATATTTATTTGTTTGTTTGTTTGTTAGATTTTTATCCCACCCTTCCGGCCAAGGCCGGCTCCGGGCGGCTTACAGACAGACTAAAATCACGTACAATGCGATAACATAAAGTCGCATCAGTTCGTATAAACACAGTGTTGAAACCAAGACATAATAAAGTGTTTACGGTCGGCTCCCTGGTCTTCAGCTGTCTCGGGTGATTGGCTCAGGCAGTATTTAAGGGTCCAGCAGGTCAGGGTTCCTCCAATGTAGATGTCAATTGGTGGTGGCGGAGGTAGTAGATGGAAGAGCTTCGTCTTGCAGGCCCTGCGGAACTGTGGGAGGTCCCGCAGGGCCCTGGTTGGTGTCGAGGTGAAGTGCGCGGACTCTAATCTGGGAGAACCGGGTTTGATTCCCCACTCCTCCACCTGCAGCTGCTGGGTGACCTGCGGCAAGCCATCGTTCTATACAGGGGTCATTTCGTAGAAAAAGAGGTGCAGGAGCTCATTAGCATAACTCATTAGCACAACTCATTTGCATATGCCACACCCCCTGACATCACCGGAAGTGTGTCAGAAGGCAACACCCACCGCTCAGGCTCCACTGGACTGTTTTGGATTGCTAGCTATGGGGGGGGACGGGACGCGCAGATCTGTCCTCGCAGAGGACAGAGAGCTTGTACCTGAAGGCGGGATGGGGGGAGCTCTGCAACTCACCTGGCTGCTTCTTGCTCCTCGTGGCTTGACTGAGGGCTGCTGGGAGCAGGGGGTGGGGCTTGTTGCATGGGCCCGCCCCCTGGGCTCCTTACTGCCGGAGCTCTGCTCCTGTGTGCTCCCGCAGGAAATGACCCCTGGTTCTGTCAGAGCTGTTCTTGAAAAAGAGCCGTTTCTGTCAGAGCTCTCTCAACCCCGCCCACCTCACGGGGTGTCTGTTGTAAGGAGGGGTCGGGAAAGGAGTTCGTAAGCTGCTCTGAGACTCCTTCGGGTAGTGAAGGGCGGGGTATAAATCCAATCTCCTCTTCTCCTTCCGGGAGCTCATTCCACCAGAGTGGAGCCGCCACCAAAAAAGCCCGGGCCCTGGTTGTCACCAGTCTGGCCGCCTTGAAGCTTGGGGGAGCCAGCCGATTCTGGGTCCCCAATCGCAGCGTCCTCTGGGGTACATAATGGTGGGAAGGAGGTTTGCCTGAAACATGGGATATTTCGGAGGCTTTTGGGGTGCTGGCCAGTGTTCCCTCTAAGCTGAGCTCACAGTATTTTTTTCTTTTTTTAAAAACAAGTTTATTTATACTTTTATAAATTGTACAAGACAAATTTATATATACAAAAGTACATATGCATTAGAGTCTATTACTTTGTTCTTTCTCTATCCAATCGTACAGTCCCGCCCACCTTTTCTCAAAAACCTTTTCATCTTTCCCATATAGAGTTACATTTAGTTTGTCAACCTCTGCTACATTCATCAGTTTATAGATTATTTCTTCTTTTTGTGGTACTTTATCTGATTTCCAGTATTTAGCCCAAAGAATTCTTGCTGCTGTCAAAATATAAATCATCACATATCTATCATGACAATCATATTCTTTTGGAATCATATTTAACAAATAAATTTTGGGTTTAAGTGGCAGTTCGATCTTTACTACTTCTCTTATTATTTTCTGAATTTCCCCCCAATAGTTTTGCATTTTGACTGAGCTCACAGTATTGTAGCCTCTGGCTCACACATTTTTGCCTTCGCTCAGGAAGGAGGGCAAACTAATTGACGCAGGAGCCCAATCGCCCGCTCACCACTTGAATGCCAGTCGCTCACAAAGTAGAATGTTTGCTCGCGGGACTCCACAGCTTAGAGGGCGCGTTGGTGCTGGCCTAGGTGTGTCTGCCTGGTGCCTCCGGGCGTGGGGCAAACATCAGGTTTTGCTGTGAGCAAGTGAACGGGGAGGGGGGGCCGTGGGGGGGCTATTTTCAGAACCTTTTGTAGGCTGGGCTGTGCTGTCGTCCTGCCGTGTGCCGAAAGAATGTCAGTCTCTCCTGGGGATGCTCTGGTGTCTTTTACTTGCACCTGAGACTCTGGAGAGCGGGGGGGGGCGTTCCGCACCATGGGGGGGACGCACGTGGAACCTCCCCCCTTCCCTGCCCTTCCTCCCTTCCTGTGGGTTTCCTTCTCTCTTTTTTTAAATTAAAACAAGTTTTTATTAATGGGATATAAAATAGGTCCAAAATTAACCAGTTCTCCATTTCTTAATGCATCCCTTTCCCCTCCCACCCCTTCTCCCGGCTTCCACCACATTTCCTCTCTTAATCTTTCCCTTCAGTTTGATATCATCTAAAGGTTCACAATTTCTTTTACTTACCTTACTTATATTTTTTCAGTCTCATAGGTAACCTATTCGATAACAATTTCTTTCCAACATTTCTAAAGTCTATTCTTAATAATGACTAAAGCAAAGAAGTTTATTTTCGACATCCCAATGTTTCTCTATATAGTCTTTAAAGTCCTTCCAATCCGCAAAAAAATTCTTCATCTTCTTTGTTGTTCAACTTTCTTGTCATTTTATCCATTTCAGCCATAAAGAGTAGCTTCCTTATCCATTCCCATACTTCAGGTGTTCTTTCTTGCTTCCAACATTGAGCATATGTCATTCTGGCCGTTGTAATCAAATACCATTCACTTCTTCCATTTTAAGACCCAAAAGTAATACTTCTGGTTCTTTTTTGAAAGAACATTTCAAAATTTTCTGCATTTCATTATGGACCTCCGTCCAAAAGTTCACAGCTCTATCACAAGTCCACCACATATGATAAAAGGCAGAGGTCATTTCGGGGGGGATCGCGGTTCCCCCAGGTGAGGTACGGGGGGCGGGGCACATGACGAAGTCCTGCCCCCTGCTTCCGGCCGCCCCGCTTCCGGCCCTCATTCAGCCAGGAGGGGGCAGGAGAAGAGGGAGGGTAAGTTGCTTCCTCCCTGCCTCTCCCCACCCCTGCCTGCCTGGGGCCAGGGAGGGCCTTCGCGGGGCTTCCTCGCACTCCCGCCGGCCTTGCAGGTCCACCGCCGGGCCCCTCATGGGGCTCGGCAGTGGAGCTGTAAGGCTGGTGGCGGCCGGGACCGTTGGGGGCGGGGTGTGTGGCCTTATGACACACTTCCGGTGATGTCAGGGGGTGTGGTGTATGCTAATGAGTTATGCTAATGAGTTCCCCTAGCTCTTTTTCTACGAAACGACCCCTGATAAAAGGAACCTTCTGCTTTTTTCGTTTCCTTCTCTTCCAGATGAACACCGCCATGGACGGCTGCTTGAGGCGGTGGAACTGGCTGAACACGAGTACCGCCTGGCAGGAGGGGGCCGCCCTGGAGGGCGAGGGGACCAAGGCCTGCTTCGCCAGCATCCACCGGGGCAGCTTCTTCCCAGGAGGGGGGCTGGCCAGCTTCCTGCTGTCAGGTATTTTTATTTTATGATTTTATTTCCCGCATTCACATCCCGCCCATCCCGTAAACGGGCTCAGGGCGGGTCACGATGTTTTGATAAATACAATAAAAATTTAAAACACATTGAAACATATAAAATCGGTCCTCGTGCTTGCCCCGTAGGGAGGAATCCGGCCCGTTGATGTAACTGGGTGTGGCCGGTTATCAGTGGGTGGGAGGCCGCAACCTCGGTGGGGGGGGCAAGGGTGGACGCCCGCCTGGCGGAAGAGCTCCGTCTTGCAGGCCCTGCGGAATTGCGTAAGATCCCGCAGGGCCCTGATCTCAATAGGGAGCCTGTTCCACCAGGCGGGGGCCAGGGCGGAGAAAGCCATGGCCCTGGTCGAGGCAAGGCGGCCGTCCTTCGGGCCGGGGATCACCAGGAGATGTTGACTCTCAGAGGATAACGCTCTCCCGTCCTTGGATGGGGTACCTTTGGTGCCAGCTTCTGGGGTTCGGAGTTTGGGGGTGCTTCTGGACTCCACCCTAACGATGGAGGCCCAGGTGGCAGCCACTGTCAAGTCCGCCTTTTTCCATCTTAGGCGTGCACGGCAGTTGGTCCCCTACCTTGACCGTGACGACCTGGCCACAGTGATCCACGCGACGGTCACCTCAAGGCTAGACTACTGCAACGCTCTCTACATGGGGCTGCCTTTGTCGCAAATCCGGAGGCTGTAACTGGTGCAGAATGCTGCGGCCAGGCTGTTAATGGGTCTCTCTAGAAGGGACCATGTGCGGCCTGCGCTGAAAGCGCTGCACTGGTTGCCAATAGCGTACCGGATTCGCTTCAAAGTGCTGGTCGTTACCTATAAAGCCCTACATGGCCAGGGTCCAACCTACCTGAAGGACCGCCTTTCCCCGTATGTTCCCCCAAGAGCACTATGGTCAGGGGCCCGAAATTTATTAGTCATCCCGGACCCTAAGGATGTCAAACTAGCCGCCACGAGGACCAGGGCCTTTTCGGTGGCGGCTCCTACCTGGTGGAATGAGCTCCCGGAGGAGATCAGGGCCCTGCGGGACCTCATGCAATTCCGCAGGGCCTGCAAGACGGAGCTCTTCCGCCATGCTTTTGAGTAGGAGCCGCCACCCCTACTATACCACCATCGCCCTGGGGTCCTGATTAAACATCTGCTATCGAAGAATCCTCCTGCC
>NW_015160901.1:178209-183537 GCF_001447785.1 Gekko japonicus | reverse complement strand
TCCCTTCCCCTCCCCACAACAGACACCCTGTGAGGCAGGTGGGGCTGAGAGAGCTCTTGACAGAAACTGCTCTTTTTCAAGGACAGCTCTCATCAGAACTATGGCTTGCCCAAGGTCATCCAGCCAGGTGCAAGTGGAGGAGTGGGGAATCAAACCCGGTTCTCCCAGATTAGAGTTCGCACACTTCACCACTGCACCAAACCAGCTCTCTATATGGGAAGAGGCAGTCCCTTAGGTATGTTGGTCCCAGGCCTGGGGAGGTGGGTCTTTTAGGCTCCAAGGGCCAGCAAGGCTTGGGGAGGGCGAGGAGCGGGGCATGACTCCCCCCCCCAGCAGGCCCGGCTACTTCTTTCGCATCCCTGGCCGTCACCATGAGAATTTTGCCTTCGGGTGAGTCCTTCCATGTTAGCTCTGGATTTTGAGTGGGGGAACTCGGAATGCACACAGGTCCCATTATTTTTCACGCATTGCTTCTTGCTGGAAGACACGCGTGGGCATGCGTGGACACGTGAAGCGGCCTCATACTGAATCACACCATCGGCCCGTCGAGGTCTGTATCAGGCAGCGGCTCTCCTGGGTCTCAGGCAGAGGTCTTTTCCATCACCTCCTGCCTGGTTGTTTTTACTGGAGATGCCGGGGATTGAACCTGGGACCTTCTGCATGCCGAGCAGATGCTCTGCCACTGAGCCACGGCCCCTCCTTACAGCTCTCCAGGGTCTCAGGTGGAGGTCTTTCCCATCACCTCCTGCCTGGTCCTTTCAACTGGAGATGCTGGGGATTGAACCTGGGACCTCCTGCATGCCAAGCAGAGGCTCTGCCCTCCCGTGGGGCTGGAACTCCAGAAGCCCTCCCACAGCTGCCCCCCAAGCACCAAGAATACAGGGCATTACTGCCCCAGACAGAGTGTTCCCTCTGTCTCTTGTGGCTAATAGCCACTGATGGACCTCTGCTCCAGATGTTTATTGAATCCCCTCTTTGAGAGGTCTCTGCTTGTAGCCGCCACCACTTCCTGCGGCAGTGAATTCCATGTGTTCATGACTCTTTGGGTGAAGAGCCAGTTTGGTGTAGTGGTGAAGTGTGCGGACTCTAATCTGGGAGAACCGAGTTTGATTCCCCACGCCTCCACGTGCAGCTGCTGGATGACCTTGGGCAAGCCGTAGTTCTGTCAGAGCTGTTCTCTCAAGGACAGTTCTGGAAAGAGCTCTCTCGGCCCCACCTACCTCACAGGGTGTCTGTTGTGGGGAGGGGAAGGGAAAGGAGTTTGTGAACCACTCTGAGACTCCTTTGAGTAGTGAAGGGCGGGGTATAAATCCAATCTATTCTCTTCTTCTTCTTCTTCCTTTGATGTGTTCTAAGACTACTACTCATTACTTTCCTGGAGTGCCGCCAAGTTCTTGTATCATCCTTGTCCAACGATACTAGTGCCATACCACTAGTCCTAACCTCTAAGAACACCCTCTCTTGTTAATGAGCGCCAACTTGGGGGTAGTGGTTCGAGTGTCAGGCTAGGATCTGGGAGAAATGGGTTCAAACCCCCGCCCTGCCAGGGAAGCCGGCTGGGTGACCGTGGGCCAGTCACACACCCTCACCCTCGCCTGCCCCACAGGTTGGTTGTGAGGATAAAATGGAGGGGAGGGGAAGGATGCAAGCCTCTTTGGGGCCCCACCGGGAAGAAAGTCAGGGCATAAATGAAGTTAATTAATGAATTAATTATAGTAGCCGGGAGTTTAAGCAGCAGCGAACACGTGCTGCAAAGTAAAAGTGTTGTAGCAGCAGTCATGAGAACATAAGAGAAGCCAATGTTGGATCAGGCCAGTGGCCCATCCAGTCCAACACTCTTCTGTGTCACACGGTGGCCAAAAATACCAGGTGCCACCAGGAGGTCCGTCAGTGGGGCCAGGACACTAGAAGCCCTCCCACTGTTGCCTCCCCCCAAGCACCAAGATGACAGAGCATCCCTTGCCCCAGACATAAGGACATAAGAGATGCCAATGTTGGATCAGGCCAATGGCCCCTCCAGTCCAACACTCTGTCTTACATGGTGGCCAAAAATACCAGGGGCCATCAGGAGGTCCAGCAGTGGGGCTAGGACACTAGAAGCCCCTCCCACTGTTGCCCCCCTACAGAGCATCCCTTGCCCCAGACTGAGAGTTCCTATCTATACCTTGTGGCTAAGAGATACTGATGGACCTCTGCTCCATATGTTTATCCAATTCCCTCTTGAAGCCGTCCAGGCTCGTAGCCGCTGCCACTTCCTCCTGTGGCCGTGAATTCCACATGTGAATCACTCTTTGGGTGAAGAAGGACTTCCTTTTATCCGTTCTAACCCGACTGGTCAGGAGTCGTAATCAGATTTTACACCTTCAGTTGTTGATATGTGTTTTTGGCTGTGGGTGGATATCTATTCACAGCTAGTAGCCTTGATTGGTAAATAAAACCTCCGCATGCAGAAGCAGTGTACCTCTGAATCTGGTGTAATGAACAATTACTCAATTTTAATGAATTATCATCCGAATGTGTGTGTGTGAGAGAGAATGTGTGCAAGAGAACTGTGCGCGTGCAGGAAGGTCTCTGGTGTTGCACAAACTGGGTGTACTTCTGTCCTCAGAAGCCGTTGTTATTTTTTTTTAAATTGTGTGTGTTATAAGTGCAGTCCCTTTGCTTCCGACTTATGGCCACCCGAAGAAGGCCTGCTCTCCCAAACGCCCGGCCACTAACAGCTTTGCGGGGGTCTCGCAAACTCCGGGCCTTGACGGAGTCTCTCCATCTCCTGGTGGGCCTTCCTCTTTTCCTGCCGCCTCCCACTTTTCCTATCGTGATCGCCTTTTCCAGCAACTCTTGTCTTCTTATAATGTGAACAGTTTGGTGTCGTGGTTAAGAGCGCGGACTCTAATCTGGGAGAACCGGGTTTGATTCCCCACTCCTCCACTTGCAGCTGCTGGATGACCTGGGGCAAGCCATAGCTCTGTTCGAGCTGTCCTTGAAAAAGAGCAGTTTCCGTCAAGAGCTCTCTCAGTCCCACATACCTCACCGGGTGTCTGCTTGAAGTGTCTGCTTGAAGTCGGCTTGAGGAGCAGGGCCGACGTCATGCCGGTGGCGGTCCCGCCCTAAAGTATCTGCCTCAAACAAAATTCTGGAATCAACTGGGCCCTTGGTCTGATCCGGCCGGGCCGCACAATCTCCCTCCTCTGGGCACTGCACAGCGGCCCCCTCCCCCTTCACTCATCTGCCCCCCCCTCCACAGGCCTCCCCACCAGACTCAGCCACAACAACGAGAGCTGGTCGCCAAACAACGAGAGCTGGTCGCTGAACAACGAGAGCTGGTCGCTGGCCGTGGAGGTGTCGCTCCGTGCCGGCCCGCAGAAAGGGACGATCGTGGCCGTCTCGCCTTCAGCGCAGGCCCCGATCCTCAGTCTGAGGCTGGAGGACACGGTGAGATGCGCACGAGGGGGGGGGCTGCAGGCAGTGGGCTGCCAATCTTGAGGGCGGGGCAAGAGTTCTCCCAGAAATACAACCGATGCTCCCTCTAAGCTGTGGAGTCCCGTGAGCAAAAATTCTACTTGGTGAGCTCCCGGCATGAAAGTTGTGAGCGAGCGATTTGGCTGCCGCATGAATCAGTTTGCTCTGGAGCCACGTCCTTCCTGAGCGAAGACGAAAATGTGCGAGCTGGGGGCTAAAAAAGTGTGAGCTGCTGGCTCACACTAGCTCAGCTTAGAGGGAACACTGATTACAACCCACCTGCAGGCGACAGAGATCTGGTCCCCTGGAGAAAATGGCTGCTTTGGAGGGCAGGGGGTGTACCCTGCGGAGGCTCCTCCCCTCCCCAAACCCTGCCCTCGTCGGGCCCCACCTCCAAATTCTCCAGGACTTTCCCAACCCGGAGATGGCAACCCTATGCAGTCATCGGTGGCAGACCCCACGAGCGGTCAGTGGGCTCCTGGAGAGATTCATTTCCCAACGGTTGCTAAACTCAGGACTCATTTCTGACATCCGGGGACCTCTCACCACGGAATGCAGTGCGATGTGGCTGCGAAGAAAGCGAATGCAATCTTAGGATGTATTAACAGAAGCATTGTGTCCGGATCAAGGGAGGTGGTCGTTCCGCTCTGTTCTGCTATGGTCAGACCTCACCTGGGGTACTGTGTCCAGTTTGGGGCACCACATTTTAGGAAGGGTGTTGACAAGCTCGAGCGAGTTCAGAAGAGGGCAACCAGGATGGCAGGAGGGTTGGAATCCAAGTCTTAGGAGGAAAGGATGAGTTGGGTCTGTTTAGCCTGGGAAAGAAAAGGCTTAGAGGGGACATGATTGCAGTCTTCAAATATTGGAAGGGCTGTCATGTAGAAGACGGAGCAGATCTATTCTCTCTTGCCCCGTGATTGCAAGACTAGATCTAATGGGTGGAAATTACAAGGCAGTTGTTTCCGGCTGAATATCAGGAGAGACTTCCTAACTGTAAGGGAGGTTGAGCAGTGGAACAGACTGCCTCGGGAGGTGGTGGATGCTCCTTTTCAAGCGGAGGCTGGACGACCGTCTTTCGGGTATGTTGTAGGTATGTAGGGCTCTCTTTCAAGCTCTGCTCCTGCAGAGTGCCGGGGGTTGGACTAGATGACCTGCAAGGTCCCTTCCAACTCTAACATTCCATGATTCTATAAGGGAGAGGAGGTCCGCCTCCCTGTCCCTGACAGGCTTCTCCTTGTTTCTCGCACCAGGACCTGATAGCCCAACTGGGGGAGAAGGTGGTTCTAAAGATCCCGTTGCCCGGGGCGGGCTGCCCAACTTCTGATCTCCAGCTGCGCGTCACTTCCGCAGAGCTCACCTTGCGCCTGAGCACCGGCGAGACCTCCGCGCCGATCCCGGAGGCCGATTTCAAGTCACTGCGGCACCTCTGGCTGAGTGGGGAAGGCCATCTCTTCATTGGAGGGCTCCCTGGTGGGTCTTTCTCAGAAAGGGGGGTGTTGTGGTGGTGGGGTGTGTGTGTGGTGGTGGGGGTTTGCCCATCGTCTGCTGTCGCATCCAGTCAGCCTGGACGGATTGTTTTGAATGGGGCTAATTTCATAGGAATAAGGAGGCATTTTGATAGTGACATTTTGCACGGAAAAGAAAAGCTCTCGTGCCAGGCCACACTAGTTTTATTAGAGACCGTGCCTAGCCACAGAAAGGGGTATCCCACCGAACTATCCACCGGATGGGGGCAGATCGCATTGCGAGTTTGAACGTGGCAGGAAGTCAGTGTGAGGATCGGGCCCCGTTGAGGTGTGTGTGTGTGGACACAACACCAGCCAGAAATGAATCCCCTCAGCCACACACACTTGAGACAGATGTTTTGGT
>NW_015160901.1:174773-174891 GCF_001447785.1 Gekko japonicus | reverse complement strand
AAGCGGTGGGAAGAACCCGCCTTCTGCAGGATCGGCGCCCCAGTCGGATCCTAACCCCCATCCCCTCCCAGGGCTTCTCATGACTAAATTGCACTCTGAGGGATCCAGCCGAGCGTGA
>NW_015160901.1:169426-174559 GCF_001447785.1 Gekko japonicus | reverse complement strand
GGGGTGTGTGAATTTCCTATCGCCACACGTTGGCGCGGGGGGGGGGGGCGCTGCGTGCGTGTGTGTAGCCGAGACAAAGCCCACACCAGCCCGGGCATGGTTCACTACAGTGGCAAAAGGGAATCCGTGGGGTTTGTTCATCATGGGTGATTAAAATGGTCAGCTGAAGTTTCGCTTCCGTTTGTTTTCACACACACCTGCGTACGTGGGCAGCTCTTCTTGTGGTATAAGTGTGGGAAGGGCGGGGCGGTTCGGTTGGATGGCTGATTTATGCCACAGTCGTGGGGGTGGAAAGAAGAAGAAGAAGAGATCGGATTTATACCCCACCCTTCACTACCCAAAGGTGTCTCAGAGGGGCTTACAAACTCCTTTCCCTTCCCCTTCCCACAACAGACGCCCTGTGAGGTAGGCGGGGCTGAGAGAGCTCTTGACAGAAACTGCTCTTTTTCAAGAACAGCTCTTCTCAGAGCTACGGCTTGCCCAAGGTCATCCAGCAGCTGCATGTGGAGGAGTGGGGAATCAAACCCGGTTCTCCCAGATTAGAGTCCACGCACTTCACCGCGACACCAAACTGGCTCCCTCTGAGCTGCAGAGTCTTGTGAGCAAAAATTCTGCATTGTGAGCTCCTGGAATTGCAGTTGTGAGCGAGCGATCTGGCTCCTGCATCAATCAGTTTGCTCTGTTTGACAAAAATGTGTCAGCCAGAGGCTAAAAAACTGTGAGCTAGCTCACACTAACTCAGCTTAGGGGGAACACTGGTAGAAAGTGCAGTGGACTTATGGCGAACCCCGCTGGGTTTTCAAGGCCAGAGATGTTCAGAGGGGGGTTGCCAAGTGCCTGCCCCTGTGTGGCCACCGGGGACTTCTGGGGTGGTGGTCTGGCTTCTCAGGATCAGGCTTGCCTGCGTCATCCGGGTCAGGGTTGTTTCTGCCACAGAGATCTGGAAACAGCTGGCTTCTGGCATGCGGCCTGTGACCGCAGATGCCGATGGAAGCTGAGATAGGAAGCAGTTTGGTGTAGTGGTTAAGTGTGCGGACTCTAATCTGGGAGAACCGGGTTTGATTCCCTACTTCTCCACTTGCACCTGCTGGATGACCTTGGTCAAGCCATAGCCATTTCTCTTGGAGCTCTCTCAGCCCCCACCAACCTCACAGGGTGTCTGTTGTGGGGAGGGGAAGGGAGATTGTAGGCCGCTCTGAGACACCTTTGGGTAGTGAAGGGCCATGGGGTATAAATCCAATCTCCTCTTCTTCAGTTGCAGGCTGAACGCACTGTTCCCTCTAAGCTGAGTCAGTGTGAGCTAGCTCACAGTTTTTTAGCCTCCGGCTCACACATTTTTGTCTCGGCTCAGGAAGGAGGGCTCCAGAGCAAACTGGTTTATGCAGCAGCCAAATCGCTCGCTCACCACTTGAATGCCAGTCGCTCACAAACCGTGTTCCCTCTAAGCTGAGTTGGTGTGAGCTAGCTCACAGCTTTTTAGCCTCTGGCTCACACATTCTTGTCTCGGCTCAGGAAGGATGGGGCTCCAGAGCAAACTGATTTCTGCCGTAGCCACATCGCTCGCTCACAACTTTAAGGCCAGTCACTCACAAAGTAGAATTTTTGCTCACAAGACTCCACCGCTTAGAGGGAGCATTGCGAGAGGGTGCCTTTTTGTCCCCGCGTGCGCATGCACTCACGCACACACAGAGACGTGCACATGGAAGCAAGCAGTGTGCCCCAGCAAGTTCAGACAAGAAGTCAGGCATTTCTCAGATGCAGCAGCATACGCCCATTTTATTCTTACTGGACATACATCTCCGCTTCACGGTAAAGAGAACTGCTAACCCTATCCCCCTTCCCAGGGGAAGACTGTTGAATCTACAACCCTCCTGGCCAGGACTCTAGGAGGTGGCCTTTAGTGTTGCCAACCTCCAGGTGGGGCCTGGCGATCTCCCAGAATCTATATCTCTAATAGCGACGTCTGCCCCCCTATCTGCGGATATTTAAATCTGCAGATCAGGGGCCAAGCGGACACAACACGTTTTCCTGACAACTTGGGGGGGGGGAACCCCAGGTTGGCAGAAGAATCTGAAGTCTTTTTTTAAAAAAGTAACACTGGGGGGGGGGTTAAATCCTCCCAAAATGAAAAGATCGTTCTCTGCAGGCAGAGAACACGCCTGCCTCCTGCACAGTTTGTCCGTTGCTGGGTTCCAGCGGAGCCCTGGAGGTGCTGTTGGCCCAGCAAGAAAGTGGGCGGGGAGATAGGATTGCCCCCCCCTCGAGTCTTGTGGGCCCATGCTTGCTACAGCTGATGTCCAGACTGCAGAGATCAGTCCCCCTGGAGAAAATGGCTGCTTCAGAGGCATTACACCCTCCCTCTCTCCCAAACGCCAGCCTCTCCAAACTCCACCCCCAAACCTCCAGGAGCCTCCCTGTCCAGAGTTGGCAAACTTTCCTGTGCAGAAGCACTGATCCTGGGGTCAGCGCTTCTGGCTCCTGGCCGGCCTGGGCTTGTATTCCAATTCCCCCCCCCCATCTCCCGGGGGGGGGGGGAGGGAGGCTGGGAGAGGAAATTAATTAAAGAAAGGAATAAAGCGCCCTAGAAATTATAACCCTGCCAAGAGGATCGAAGTCTTTTCGCAACGTTCCCTCTAAGCTGTGGAGTCCTGTGAGCAAAAATTCTACTCTGTGAGCTCCTGGCATTAAAGTTGTGAGGGAGCGATTTGGCTGCTGCCTAGATTAGTCTGCTCTGGAGCCATCCTTGGGCGAAGACAACAATGTGTGCGCCGGAGTCTAAAAAAGTGTGAGCTGGCTCACACTAACTCAGCTTAGAGGGAACACTGGTTGGCGGCCCTGGCTGATGCGCTCCAGGGTGAAACTGGCCTCAGAGCGGGGCGTCCCCGTTCCTTTTGACATGCCCCCTCCGGTGTTCCCTCTCAGCTGAGTTAGTGTGAGCCAGCTCACACTTTTTTAGACTCCGGCGCACACATTGTTGTCTTCGCCCAAGGATGGCTCCAGACCCAACGAATGTATGCAGCAGCCAAATCGCTCACTCACAACTTTAATGCCGGTAGCTCACAAAGTAGAATTTTTGCTCTCGGGACTCCACAGCTGAGAGGGAGCATCGGCACCCCCCTTCACCTGTGGAAGAAGCCCCAGACGGCTCCCTCGCTCTGGCCAGGCGGCCCCCAGACTAGGAACAGCATCCGGGGGTCCGGCCACCCAAATCCTTGCCTTTGGTTGGACTCCTCCTTTGAGACTTGAAAACTGGCTGGGTAATAGAAAGAGAGCTGCCCGGCTGGGGAGGGCTGGAAGTCCCCCCACCACTGGAAGAAGGGATGGCCACGGAGGGACGAAAAACAGGACCGAACGTGGAGTCTCTAGTCTGTGAGCGGAAGAGGCCAGCGCCCCCCTGGAGCCGCACAGTGGCCTGGGGGTGGTGGCTCATCCGTGGGGCAGAGGGTGTGCTCATCATCTAGTCCTGCGGGTGCTGCAGGCCCCAGGGAGGTCTTCGCCGCTCTTCTTCAGCAGACACTGCAAGTCCCCGACTTGGGGGCGCCGGGAATGTTGTTGCGGTTCAGGTCCTCGGGGACGGAGCCTTTGGGCCCCCAGAGATTCAGCTCCTCGTAGATGCCCATTTCGATCATCTCCTCCTGCCAGGGGATGGGGACGTTCCCCGAGGAGAATTCGTCGTAAAACAACTTGTCTGTGTCGTCCAGCATGACGCCCTTCACCGTGGAGAAGGCGCCCACGTCGCTGATGTCCTTGGCGTAGACCACCTTGGGGTCCGGGACAAAGGGCGGGTCCAGCAGGCCTGGGCACGGGACCGGCAGGGGAGGGGGGGCCCAGAGACAGAGGGGAGGGGGTTAAGGCAGAGGCTGGGTCGCTCAGACTCATCCACAAAAGATCAACATTGAACACTTGTTCTCCAAGAGAAATTTCTTCGCACCCTCGGTAAACTACAATTCCCAGGATTCTTGGGGGGGGGCCCTCACAGATTGGACTACAACTGGTTGCGCTTGAATGACTGATGGACTCTCTGGCACGACGACGTAATTGCACAAGAGGTTTTGGTTTAGCAAACTTTAAACAGAGTTATTGTCAGGGCTATTTTGGGGCAGGAACGCACAGGAACGGAGTTCCGGCTGGCTCCCAAGTTGGCCACACCCAACAGGAACGCATTAGCATAATAGGCCACACCCAACAGCAGGAACTCATTAGGATTGGCTACATTAGGGGTGTGTGGCCTAACATGCAAAGGAGTTCCTGCTACAAAAAAGCCCTGGTTTTGGACAACAAAGAAGGTAAACAGAATAAGAAGCAAAAGGTGGGTGTGGCTGGATGAGCACACTGCTGGTAATGTGGGGGTGCGGCCTAATATGCCAATGAGCTGTGCTGTCAGGGGTGTGGCCTAATATGCTAATGAGTTTCTGCTGTTGGGTGTGGCCTATTATGCTAATGAGTTCCTGCAGGGCTTTTTCTACAAAAAAAAGCCCTGGTTATTGTAATGTCTGTTCCCGTGAGCGACAGCAAAGTGTGGTGGGGACGTTTGTAGAGGCCGTGGGGGGAATCATATGCCCTGCTCCCCCCCCCCCAAAATGGGTTCTTTGAAGGCTATCCCAGAATTCGTCTTGGATCTTAGAGTCACCGGCTTCTAAGCTGGGCTTGGACAGCTCTTTGAATCACAGCTGATTGCCACACACCAGCTCCCCTGGAGAAAACGGGCTGCTTTGGAGGGCGGACTCAAGGGCATTAGACCCTGCTGAGGTCCGCCCCCGAAACCCCGCCCTCCTCAAGTTCCGCCCCCAAATCCCCCAGGTGACAGGAGGTAACCCTATCTGCTCTGCTTGCTTTCCGGTGATGCTTCTGTTCAGCAGAAAGAGGACAACTTCCTCCACAACGTGGAGACCCCTGCAATCTCTTAGAGAAAATGAACCTTATGGGAGCCTACCTCTGTGATAGGTGAACACGCTTGAAGCATGGGGGTAGGTGGGCACACCTGCTGTCTGAACACGTCTAGTTAACTTCAAGCAGTAAAATACTCGGTGCAGCTGTTCACTCCTGACTTTGTTGACCAGGGGTCATTTCCTGCCGGAGCGCCGCAGAGCGGTGCGTCGGCAGGGAGGGGGCCCCCGCGGCGCCCCCCCCCCC
>NW_015160901.1:144605-169162 GCF_001447785.1 Gekko japonicus | reverse complement strand
TGGCGTCCCCCCGCGTCCCCCCCCCAAATGACCCCTGGTGTTATGCAAATGAGCTCCTGCACCTCTTTTTCTACAAAATGACCTGTTGTTGACAATAGCTGCAGGTAACCTCTTGCAAAGTTCATCTGCTCTCTCTCTCTCTCTCTCTCTCTCTCTCTCTCTCTCTCTCTCTCTCTCTCTCTCTCTCTCTCTCTCACACACACACACACACAAAAGCAAGCTGGCTGCTTGACTGCAGCCTGCCTCTGATTGGCAGAGGGGCTGGGGGGTTGCACGGAGCCCAGCTTTGGCTTGGCAGCTTGGAGCAAGCAGAGGGAAACGAAGGGACCCGCCTCACCCCACCCATGCTAGGCCCCGTAGTGGAACGAGAGGTTCTCACCTGCCTCCAGTCGGTTCCAGTTCATTTTTTGGTTTTTTTTTGCGGGTGGTTCTTAACTTCAGAACTGTTGTTGTTTTTGAAGCCGAGGCGGTTGGCAGGGTCCTTTGCCATCAGCCCCTCGCAGCAGGACTTGCACTCGGGACTGAACTTTTCATTGTACACCACAGGTTCATGCAGGATGCGGCGGGTCACCTCCTTGTTCTCGACCTGCGGTGGATGGAGAGAAATAGGGGCTTTAGGGAACTCCCGCCCTGGCTGTCCCCTGACCCACACACTGTTAGGTTTTTTGTCCCAATGCTTGAAAAAGAAACGGGGGGCAGAGGGGCCCTTTGTCCTGAGGGGGGATGCCAGACTTTTAAAAAAGAAGAAGGAGAAGAGATGGGATTTATACCCCGCCCTTCACTACCCGAGGGAGTCTCAGAGCGGCTTACAAACTCCTTTCCCTTCCCCTCCCCACAACAGACACCCTGGACCTGCGGTGGATGCAGAGAAATAGGGGCTTTAGGGAACTCCCGCCCTGGCTGTCCCCTGACCCACACACTGTTAGGCTTTTTGTCCCAATGCTTGAACAAGAAACGGGGGGCAGAGGGGCCCTTCGTCCTGAGGGGGGATGCCAGACTTAAAAAAAAAAATTGTCTAGGCATTGGGTTCAGCTATATATGTTTTCTGTACAATCTTTTGCCTTTCGCTGCTTCCTGTTTCTGTATTCTTGCCTTTAGACTGCTTCGGGATATCATTACGCTCTTGGTTTGATCAATTATAGATTTCCCTTAAAAAAACAATAACAACTGCAAGGCTTGTAGAGCAGAGAGAGCTGGCCAGACTTTTTTTTTTTTTAATCTTCAGATTTTCCAGCTTTAAAATCTTTAAAAACGGTAGCTGGGGGGCGGCAGCCACAAAATTTAGGGGGCAGGCCTCCTCCACACGCCTCCCCCCCAACTTGAGCACTGCTTATGTTCTTGGATATGCAGCAGGAAGATTTGGGGTTCTGCTAAAGACACCAATGCACATTGTGATGGAAAGTCATCTGACTGGCATAGGGTTGCCAGTCTCAAAACGACATCCGTGACAAAAATAACCAAGAGTCGATAAAGATAAGTTGCAAAAACGTTTAGTAATTTCTGTGGAAATTTTTCTTCTATTATCACTCACACGCTAACGAATACTGCGCAATGAACAATTCGTTTCACAACATTTGCTTCATCTGAGTGTGTAGCAATCCCAATTCTTATCAACGACTACTTATCAACTCTTGAAGGAAACATTCTGTTATTAGACAGCCAACCTGGAATGTTTCCTTCAAGAGTTGATAAGTAGTCATTGCTAAGAATTGGGATTGGTACACGCTCAGATAAAGCAAATATTGTGAAACGGATTGTTCATTGCGCAGTATTCGTTAGCGTGTGAGCGATAATAGAAGAAAATTTTCTACAGAAAGTACTACAGTGAACGTTTTTGCAACTTATCTTTATTGACTCTTTGTTATTCTTGTCACGGGTGTTGTTTTTGGAATTCCAGTCTCCTGGTACGGGCTGGCGATCTCCAAGAATTCCAACTGATCTCCAGATGACAGAGATCAGTTCCCCTGGAGGAAATGGCTGCTTTGGAGGGTGGGCTCTATGGTGGAGGCACAATAGTGGCTTTCCCATCTGCAGACACCAGCCGGCAGCATCAGGGAAAGGACATATAGCCAGTGCGAAGGCCTGCAAGTGGGCAGGGAAAGGACAGACACGCAGGGAGGTGGGCGGGCTGGAAAGAAGGCATGAGTGGGGGTTCCGGTGGGGGTCAGAGAAGGAGAAGTGGCTCTCAAGGGTCCTCCTGAACCGGGAGCCGTCCCTGAACTTGGAGCGGTGGCACAGGGGATTTATCCTCTGGTTACAAGTAACATCTGAGCTGAACAGAACGGCTGTCAGTTCTAGCCCCGCGCTGGTGTGAGCTACCAGCCTTGTCCCCAGCTCGCCGTCCACCCAGCGGTTCGAAAGCTTTGGCGAGTAGATAAAATGGGTACCACTCCTTAGAGAGGGTAGGCACACCAAACCCTCTCGGTGGGGGAGGTGTTAGCCGGCGAACGGAATGTTCAGCTCGTAAGATCGGAAGCCTAGAAGATCTCTTCGGCATCAAGAAGCCTGTAATGGGCCATTCCGGCCAGGCGGTGGCAGTGCGGCGCTGCAACCCGAAGAGTCCTGGAGAAAGAAGCCGACGTCATCAAGCCATGCCGAGTGGAAAAAATGCTGTCTGGAAAATGCCGTCTGGAACATGTCTGAGTTTAGAACTGAGCAAAAAATCCCCATCGGCTGCGAACGTGTGCAATATAAAGACTTATATATATGTTGTCCTCCCTTACCCCTATGAATCACTATTAGCCCCTTGTGAATGTGTAACTGTAAATCGCTCAGAGCCAGCACCAGCAAGATTGAGCGATTAATACATTGAAATATTATTATTATTATTACATCAGGAGATAGGCTGCCATGTTGACATCATTTGCCGAATTTTCTGAACATTCGTCTGGAGCTGCCGGTTACTCATTTAGTCATTTCCGTGTGGTGTGTGTGTGTGTGGGGAAGGGAACCATACCTTCTCCCCCCTGCTCCGGAACGCTCCTTTTGCTGCAATCATTTCAAACAGAGTTACACCCAAAGTGAAGTAATCCACGCTGAAATCATAATCCTCCCCTTTCAGGAGCTCTGGAGCCGTAAATCCTGCAGGTGGGAAGGAAGAAAGCAGAATTCGGGACCCTGTTGGGGAATGCTTTCCCCAGCCCCCCCCCCCAGCTCCCTTCAGGGCCTGCTCCCCAAATACTCACCTGGTGTGCCTGCAAATCCTTTGGTCTTCTCTTGCCCCTCTGGTATTTCGGTTGCCAAGCCTAAATCTGAAATGCGAACATGCCCTGGAGGGGAAGGAAGTGTGATCAGGCACCCGGAAAGGATTGGGTATTAAATACGAAAAAGGATCTTTTTAAAAAATGCAGAAACTGGGTCAATCATTAAAATCCTAATCTCAAACTACCAAACCTGATTTTTAAAACAGACTTCTGCAGTGCTGATACTAAAAAAAAAAAATCAGAAGGCAGTTCTGATTTTCTTTGGCTAAACAAAAAAGATTGGTGGCGGCAGGAAGGGCGGTCAGGTCGAAGGTGACTTATGGCGACCATGGACTTCCTTGGTGGTCTCCCATCCAAGGAGAAGGAGAAGAAGAGAAGAGATTGGATTTCTACCCCGCCCTTCACTACCCGAAGGAGTCTCAGAGCGGCTTACAAACTCCTTTCCCTTCCCCTCCCCACAACAGGCACCCTGTGAGGCGGGTGGGGCTGAGAGAGCTCTTGGCAGAAACTGCTCTTTTTCAAGGACAGCTCTTATCAGAGCTACAGCTTGCCCAAGGCCATCCAGCAGCTGCAAGTGGAGGAGTGGGGAATCAAACCCGGTCCTCCCAGATTAGAGTCCGCACACTTAACCGCTACACCAAACTGACCCCGCTTATTTTCAGAGATCTGATGAGACTGAGATAGTCTGGGGCACTCAGTTGAGGGCAAAAGGGAAAATATTACCCATTCAAATACCCTCCTCTGAATCCAATCTTATCCACAATTGGGAATGTTGTAAAAATTAATTCTTAGGAGGGGCCGTGGCTCAGTGGTGGAGCCACTGCTTGGCATGCAGAAGGTCCCAGGTGCACTCCCTAGCATCTCCAGTTAAAAGGAGTTGATGTGGAAGACCTCAGTTTGAGACTCTGGAGAGCAGCTGCCAGTCTGAGTAGACAATACTGACTTGGATGGACCGAGGGTCTGATTCAGTATCAGACAGCTTTGTGTAGTTTGGTCTTTTTTCCTGACCAGTTAGCAAACCCAGACTTTTGCATCTCAGATAAACCAGATCTGGGAGTCTTTCTGGGGGGCCTTCCTGACTCCCCACATTTGGGTAGCTACGGTGGGGCTTTGGGGAGCCCCGCCCCCTTTCTTAAAGGCACAGCCCCACAAGAATGTCTCCTCTAAATGCTTTTTTCAATCATTTTAAAACTTTTTAAATAAGGGGTGCGCTCCTTTAAGCAGAGTGGGGTGCTGTAGTTGACCAATTCCCACACTGAGTAAGGGGGTTGGAGTGGGTGACCTCTAGGATCCCTTTTAACTCTGTGTCAAGAAACTGGTCTCCTTTCAGAGAGTTCTTCTGCCTAAGTGTTATCTTTCTTGACTATAGAGATCATCACCCCCACCTGCCGGCTTGTTCTCACAATTGTTGCTTAGGCTGGCAGAAGTGATCAACTTGCAGCAGCTGAGGACTGTCATCTAAAGTGGTTGACAGCTTGCAATTGAGAGCTCTAGCCTGGTAACAGCTTTCTATTGGCTAAACGGCTTTTCCTTCTGCACTGAGAACTTCAGCCCCAGCAGAAAAAGATTTCCACAAAATCCTGCCTACGGGCCTGTTGGGGTCACTTTACCTGCATCATCCAGCAAGACGTTCTCTGGCTTGAGGTCTCGGTAGATGATGCGGTTTTGGTGAAGATGCTCCAGGCCGCAGATAATCTGGGCCGTGTAGAAGACCGCCCGGGGTTCCTCGAAGCCGGGGTTATTCTCATCGACGTTATACATGTGGTACCTGGGGAGGGAGAGAGCGTTCGGAAGCAGAAAGGCAGTTCCATACAGAGGCGGAAGAAGAGTGTTCAGAATCGCTACCCAAATTTCCAAAATTCTCAAAGCTTAATTTTAAAATACAGATTCGTTGTGGGGGAGAGATTTTTTAAAAAATTATTATTATTATTATTTGCTTTGCACAAACTGAATCTTAAAATTTAAAAAGGACCTGTTGAATTATGGTGTCAATATTTTGCACGAGGGAGCAGCCAAATTTGGCCCCCTCAAATGTCTTGGTTTGGCAACCCAGAGGCGGGCAGGTTGTGCGAAGGGGCAGGCGTGGTATCGAGGCTCTCTAGCACCCCCTTTGAGAGAGCAGAAGGAATCCTGGCCCACCAGTCTCCACCCCCCCCCCGGTCGCTGGCCAAAACCCCACCCTGAAGAACGCCATCGGCCACGCAGAGTTCAACGCAGGCCGGGCCGGTAAAACCCATCAGATCAGCCAGGCCGTCCTTGGGCCCAGAGTCTTGTTGGGGGTCCAGCCATGCACCCCTCTTGCTCAGGGATCCGCAACCTTTTTGAGCCTGTGGGGGGGCCCTTTGGAATTTTGATGCGGTGTGGTTAGGGATGGTAGGTCCCCCTGGGGGGCGGGGAAACCCCCGCTCAATTGCCCGTTTCCTGCCACCACAACATTCCCAGGCATTTCCCAACCTGGAGGTAGCAACTCTAAGCAGGGCGCTTCTCCTGCTCGAGGCTACGGGGAAGTTGTATTTGTCACGGGCATCTGAACTAGACAGCGAAACCAGCAAGTGGGATGGCCCAGGATCCCTGCGCAGGTGGCAGCAGTCGCCCGGGCAGTGCCAGGCAAGAGGGCTGGGGAGGGGGGACGGGACACATGCTCTCACCTCAGGTCTCCGCCGTTCATCAACGTCATGACGAGGCAGAGGTCGTGCTTGGTCTGGAAGGCGTAGGCCAACGTGACGATGAAGCGGCTGTGTACCTTGGCCAAGATCCTCTGCTCCATAATCGCCCCCTGGGAGAGAATGGGCAAGACGTGCTGAGTCACCCGCGCTCTGCCTGCCCACATCTCAGGCTCCGTGCCCACCGAAACGGCAGCGCCCCACGCCCTCTGAAGGAAGGCCAATTTCTTTATTGGATTGATTTGATTTTTGATCCTGCCCTATCCCACAAGCGGGCTCAGGGTGGCTCACAACATAGAAATAGAACTGTTTTAACAGATTAAAACATAATATGATGAAAGATTAAAATATGCGTGTCTTTGCACAGCTCATTCTCTTCTGCTAGCCAGAGGAGCGGGTGGTGGTGATGGAAAGTGGCAACAATTTGCAGCTGACTGACTGACTATGGTGACCCCGTAGGGGCAGGGGTGCCGAACTCATTTGTTATGAGGGCAGGATCTGACATAAAGGAGACCTTGTTGGGCCGGGCCCATGTGTGTCATAAAATGAAATGCCAGGTAGCGGAGATACAAACTTTTTATAAAGGACACAAACACAAAGGGCTTTTAAAAACTTGAAATAAAAACATGCTTAAAACATTAGCACTCTTGCAATGTTTTGTTTATTTAACAGTGTCTGATCACGGACACCTCTTGCTCTGAATTATTGCACCAATATCTCTGTGCTGTTGCAATCTTGAGTACGCTGTTCAGGTGTGTATCCGTAAGCTGCAAACCTACGATGACACAGCAGCAGCAGAACTGGGAGACGCAGCAGAAGGCAGCCACTTCCACTGCGGGCCTGATAGAAGCCCTCCGGGGGCCTCATCTGGCCCCTGGGCCGCATGTTTGACACCCCTCCCATAGGGTTTTCAAAGGAGAGGTGGTTTGCAATTGCCTGCCTCTGCATAGCTACCCTGGGCTTCCTTGCTGGTCTCCCATCCAAGTATGTAGCAGGGCCAACCCTGCTTCGCTTCTGGGAACTAACGAGATGCAGGCTAGCCAGGTCAGGGTAGCCACAGGGAGGGCAAAAGCCCATCAGTTCCCACCTCTGGACCTCTTGCTTCTGGACACACAAAGCTGCCTTCGTTCTAGCCCTGGCCACATGTTACACGTACAGCCTGCCTGTACGCACATCCACCTGTTGGAGAGAAGAGCAAGATTTGAGTCCAATAACAGAGACCCACAAAGGTTTCCAGGGTATCATGTTTCAAGAGTCAAGGCTGCCTTCGTCAGATACCCCGAAAATCTTGTCGGTGACTAAGATGCTACTGTGGAGGGGTGGGGGGAGGTATTTGTGAATTTCCTGCATTGTGCCGGGGGTTGGACTATATGACCGTGGAGGTCCCTTCCAACTCTGATTCCAGGGCTATTTCGGGGCAGGAACGCACAGGAACGGAGTTTCGGCTAGCTTCAGAGTTGACCACGCCCATTACAGCCAAAACCTCTGCGTGTGCGTGGCTACAGAGGGTAAGCCTGGAGAGTGACCCCCCCTAGGCGACTCCGAGGTGGGCAGGCCAGGGGGACCCCTGGAAGGATCGGGGAAGCATTTAAATGCCTCCCCATGCCTTCCCTGGCCTGTCCAAGGGCTGGCTCGCCTGGGCTGCTTTAAACTGCCTTCCCTACCCTCCAAGGGCTGGCTTGCCCGGGCAAGCCAAGGGAAGGCACGGGGGGGTGGCCTAATATGCGAATGAGCTGTGCTGTCTGGGGTGTGGCCTAATATGTGAATGAGTTTCTGCTGTTGGGTGTGGCCTGTTATGCTAATGAGCTCCTGCTGGGCTTTTTCTAAAGCCCTGCATGATTCTATGAGAATTACTCAACAATCAGTCTTCCCTCTAAGCTGAGTTAATGTGAGCTAGCTCACAGCTTTTTAGCCTCCAGCTAACACATTTGTGTCTTAGCTCAGGAAGGATGGCTCCGGAACAGTCTCATTTCTGCAGTAGCCAAATGGCTCGCTCACAACTTGAATGCCAGCAGCTCACAAAGTAGAATTTTTGCTCACAGGACTCCATAGCTTAGAGGGAGCATTGTTCAACATGCGTATCAAGAAAAATCAAGGTTACAACGTACACAGATTGTGCATGCATTTTTCTGTTTCCCGTGTGTAATTTTGCCATACAATGAATGAATGGATGGATGGAAGTGCATGCATTTGTTGTAACCTGCAAAAAGGGCTACTGAATCATACCCTTGGGCCATCAAAACTGCTTGTCTCACTATGTAAGGCCAGAGTTAGCTTCCTGGCCATACAGGAGCCACATAATGAAGTCCAGGGATGGGTAAGACAGCTGGGTCTGGCCTCCCTGCAAGGTTGTCCTCAAAGTGCTGTTGTTTGAAGCTTCAGAGCCAAGTTTAGATATCACGCACCTCCAACACCTGCTGATAAGAGGTGGACCACCCCACCCTTTTCAGGGCACTTCACTGCTACCCAAATAATTCTGACGTGTTTCGACATTTCCGGGGGGCCAACTCTTCTCATCCTCCTCGCATTACGAGAGGCCAAACCACCCATCTCTTCTTCAGTATGTGTGTATGTGCCATCGACTGGCAACTGACTGATGGCAACCCCAGCAAGGGGCTTCCAAGGCAAGTGAGAAGCAGGGGTGGATGGCCCTTGCCTTCCTCTGCAGAGACTTCCTTGGTGGCCTCCCTTCCAAGTACCAACCCTGCTTAGCTTCCGACTTATGGCAGCCCTGGCAAGGGGCTTTCAAGGCAAGTAAGAAGCAGAGGTGGATGGCCCTTGCCTTCCTCTGCAGAGCCTTCTTTGGTGGCCTCCCTTCCAAGTACCGACCCTGCTTAGCTTCTGCTTGGTGGCAACCCCAGCAAGGGGCTTCCAAGGCAAGTGAGAAACAGGGGTGGATGGCCCTTGCCTTCCTCTGCAGAGCCTTCTTTGGTGGCCTCCCTTCCAAGTACCGACCCTGCTTAGCTTCTGCTTGGTGGCAACCCCAGCAAGGGGCTTCCAAGGCAAGTGAGAAACAGGGGTGGATGGCCCTTGCCTTCCTCTGCAGAGCCTTCTTTGGTGGCCTCCCTTCCAAGTACCGACCCTGCTTAGCTTCTGCTTGGTGGCAACCGGAAGGTGGTTTGCCATCGCCTTCCTCTGCAGAGCCTTCCTTGGTGGTCTCCCAAGTACCGACCCTGCTTAGTTTCCGAGATCTTACAAGATCAGGCTACAATGGCACCTGTATGGGAATTAAAGGCGAGTGATTCTGGCACACTCTTTGGGATCCAGCACCGACAATGCGTCTAGGACCGCTCACACCGTCGGCACGCGAGAGAGGTCTCCATGGGTGCGGCACCCACAGCTCACCTCACAGGATGGCCCCACCTGAAAGTAGAATTTTTGCTCACAGGACTCCACAGCTTAGAGGGAGCATTGATTCTGGCATGCTCTTTGGGATCCAGCACCGACAATGCATCTAGGACCGCTCACACCGTAGGCACGCGAGAGAGGTCTCCATGGGTGCGGCACCCACAGCTCACCTCACAGGATGGCCCCACCTGATCCCGCCACCCTCATGGCTTGGGAAGTAGTGATACTGATGCGCTCTGACACCTTCTCTGTGGGGCCCGCTGCCTGAGCCCGTGAGCAGCTAAGTCGCAAGCCTCTTTTAGCTGAGGGATTAGAACGGCTAATTTTATCGGGCTGAAAATAAGTCTGGGAAAGGAAGAAGGGGGGTTAGCCTGATTTGGGGGGGGGCTGGCTGGCTGAGCACATGGATCACACCACAACATCCGCCCAGAAAGGAAACGGCGCATGGTTGTTCCCAGTCTAGTACAAAGGTACGGGTGTCCGGTCCCTTGATATACCTGCACAGTTGCAATCAGAAAAATACAGGCAAGAACATTGTTGCGTACTAATGATGAGTCAACCCTAAACTAGCCCTGGGGTCGGGTTGAGCTTGCGTCCACAAAACAATAGTCGGCTAGGATTCTAGAATGGACCAATAGAGAAACAATGTGATGTAAATTTATCTAGTGTTGGGAGGGTGTGTGTTTGGGGTCTGGTTTTTTGCATGCTTAAAAACCAGGCTTCTGCCTGGGATTTTGTCTTCCTTCTCCTTGCTGAAGGGCACTTCGGTCGGGAGGGTGTCATCTCCTGGAAATTCCAGGCCCGAGAGAAGTTAAACTTGCTGCGACCAGGACTAGGGCATTTTCGGTGGCGGCTCCTACCTGGTGGAAGGAGCTCCCGGAGGAGATCCGGGCCCTGCGGGACCTTTCTCAGTTCCGCAGGGCCTGCAAGACGGAGCTCTTCCGCCAGGCTTTTGAGTAGGAGCCGCCACTGCCGCTATTCCACCTGTACCATCTATGCACCGTCGCACCATCACCATGACTATCTGGTGCCTGGCCCCAAGGGTGGAGCGAGGTGCTTGGACAAGATCGTAGGACGTAGCTATGTGAGGTTAAGATCTCCCCTTCTTGCTTAAATCTGTTGTAATCTGTTATGATATTTTATTGTAATTTATTGTTTTTAAATTATATGTTATTGTTTTAACCTGGCACACAGTGCCCTTGTTAGCCGCCTTGAGCCTTCGGGGTAGGGCGGGATATATATGTAAATATAAATAAATAAATCAGTAATAAAGTAGAGCTGATCACTATACTTGGGGTCTGTTCATCCATGGAACTCACTATTTAACAAACATGAATGCCAAAGCACCTCGCTCCAACGCATGCACGAACTGACAACCACCATTTCACCTCCTGCAACTGCAAAGAGAGTTAGCAAGCCTTCAGTCTAAAGAACCTCCAGGTCTTGGCTTTTCAGTCACAGGAGAGCAGCAGAGAGTTGCCAGCTCCTGGAGATTTGGGGACAGTGGGGAGGAATTTCACCTAGACTCTATGATGTACCATAGAGTTTGCCCTCTGAAGCAGCCATTTTCTTCCGGAGAACTGACCTCTCTGGTCCTGAGACCAGCTGGAATTCCAGGAGGACTCTGTCTCCAGGCCCTGCCTGGAGACTGGCAACCCTTGGTGATTGCAAAGGAAATGGATCCAGCAAAGAGTGGGCGGAATGGTGCCCTCCAGCACTGGCTGGTTGCAGGCACAACCCTGTTTTCATTGATGAAATGCTGGAGCTGGGAACCATCTTCCAGCAGGGAGTGTTAAGAACATAAGGACATAAGAGAAGCCAATGTTGGATCAGGCCAGTGGGGCCCATCCAGTCCAACACTCTGTGTCACACAGTGGCCAGAAATACCAGGTGCCATCAGGAGGTCCAGCAGTGGGGCCAGAACTCCAGAAGCCCTCCCACCCCAAGCACCAAGAATACAGAGCATCATAACCATCCTCTCCACCACCACCACCACCACCACCATCACTCCCTCCCCAAATCACAAGCTCCCTTCCCTCACCCCAGCGTTCCCCAGGCCCCCCAAAAGAATCAGGCATCCCTCACCCCCGCATTCCCCGCAGCCCCTCTCTTCCCTAACCATGCATTCCATCATCACCATCACCACCATCAGCCACCCCGTTAAACACAGGGCTTTCAGCCAATCGAAAACCTGGGCCGGCAGCCAATCGGGGCCTTTGTTCTCACGAGAACGGTTGTCCAGGCTTCTAGTCCTCATGCGCTTAGCTGTAGGCTTTCCAAGTCCCCCCGGGGGGCGGGGAAAACCCCGCCCCAGAGGCCCGTTCCCCGGCGGCGGCGGATCAGCCCCCGAGGCGACCCCCACCCCGACGTGCGTGTCACCAGGAAGTGACGTTAGGACGCTGGGCACACTGGGGGCAGGGCCACGACCATCGGAGGGAAAACTCTATGGCTGCTTGGTGATGTTTTTCACAACGCATATCCCTCTCCTCCTCAGGCATCACCCCAGATTCATCACACGGGGGTCCCCAGTCTTTTTGAGCCTGTGGCCACCTTTGGAATTCTGACACAGCATGCATACACAGCTACAAAATGGCTGCCACGAGACAGGAGGCAGAGTCAGCCGCACAAAATGGCTGCCACCAGAGGCAGAGCCAGCCACAAAATGGCTGCGGCAGCTTACCTTCAGTCACATAAGGAAGATCCGAACCCCAGTGGCCATTAGCCAATCCGAAGCCTTGCTGGGCCAAAGCCCTACCTGGCCTCACCCACTTTCTAAAACCACTCGGTGGGTGCCAGGAAAGGGGGTGGCAGGTGCCAGGGTGCCCACGGCCACCACTTTGGGACTCCCTGATAGAAGAAGCGCATCTGTGGCTGCATTCACATGAACGTGGGCCTTTCTGGTATTGACAGGTAGGGGCAGTGGCTCCCAGGGAGGGCAGGTTTCTTTCCCAGCACCTTTAATGGGAAGCACTGCCACCAGGGCTATTTTTGGGCAGGAACGCACAGGAACGGAGTTCTGGCTGGCTCCCAAGTTGGCCACACCCAGCAGGAGCTCATTAGCATAATAGGCCACACCCAACAGCAGAAACTCATTAGGATTGGCTACAGTAGGCGTGTGTGGCCTAACATGCAAAGGAGTCCCTGCTACAAAAAAAAGCCCCGGGTTTTGACAGGAAACAAGGTAAACAGAATAAGAAGCAAAAGGTGGGTGTGGCTGAATGAGCACACTTCTGGTAACCTGGGGGGGAGGCCTAATATGCCAATGAGCTGTGCTGTCAGGGGTGTGACCTAATAGGCTAATGTGTTTCTGCTGTTGGGTGTGGCCTATTATGCTAATGAGTTCCTGCTGGGCTTTTTCTACAAAAAGAGCCCTGGCTGCCACCAAGGATTGACGTCAAGGGTTCCCAACCTCCAGGTAGTAGCCGGCATCTCCTGGGATTACAACTGAGCTCCAGGCAGCAGAGGTCTGTTCCCCTGGAGAAAATGGACGCTTTTGTAAGGCATTAGACCTAGGGTTGCCAGGTCAACCCCGGCCACTGGGGGAGGGGAATGGGGGATGGTTGCCATATCCAGGTTGGGAAACTCCTGGAGATTTGGAGATGGTGCCTGGGGAGGACAGGGACCGGAGTGGGGTACAATGCCATAGAGGTTAGGGTTGCCAGCCTCCAGGTGGGGCCTGGGGATCTCCCGCTTTGGCAACTGATCTCCAGCTGACAGAGATCAGCTCCCCTGGAGGAAAGGGCTGCTTTGGAGGAGAGGAGAGAGAGAGAGGAGAGATTGGATGTATCCTCCGCTCTTCACTACCCAAAGGTGTCTCAGAGTGGCTTACAAACTCCTTTCCCTTCCCCTCCCCACAACAGACACCCTGTTGCAATGTTCCCTCTAAGCTGTGGAGTCCTGTGAGCAAAAATCCTACTTTGTGAGCTCCTGGCATTAAAGTTGTGAGCAGGTGATTTGGCTTCTGCATCAATAAGTATGCTCTGGAGCCCTCCTTCCTGAGCTAAGGCAAACATGTGTGAGCCGGAGGCTAAAAAAACTGTGAGCTAGCTCACACGAACTCAGCTTAGAGGGAACACTGCCTGTGAGGTAGGTGGGGCTGAGAGAACTCTTGACTCTGTGGCATTGCGTCATGCTGAGGCCCCACCCCTCCCCAAACCCCGCCCTCTCCCGGATCCACCCCCAGAGTCTCCAGGTATTTCCCAACTCAGACCTGGCAACCCGACATAGAGGCCACCCTCCAAAGCATCCAGAGGAACTGATCTCTGTCGTCTGGAGATGAGCTGTAATTCCGGGGGATCCCCAGGTCTCACCTGGAGGCTGGCATCCCTCATTAGA
Source organism: Gekko japonicus (assembly GCF_001447785.1). Lineage (NCBI taxonomy): Eukaryota > Metazoa > Chordata > Lepidosauria > Squamata > Gekkonidae > Gekko > Gekko japonicus. The sequence continues at coordinate 155,613 of NW_015160901.1, read as the reverse complement.
CCCCACTGAAGTCTCTCCCCTCCCCCAAAACCCCCTTTCCCAGCCTCCACCTTCAAAATCTCCAGGTATTTCTCAACTCGGAGCCGGCAAGCCTAATTGAACTGGGGACCTTCTGCACGCGAGGCCGATGCTCGCCCACTGAGACCCAGCACAACTCCAGCATCGTCTAGGGCCAAGGCCTGCTGCGGCCACCACACACCTCCGGTTCCCCACCTGAAGTGCTGCCGTGCTCTGGGGCCTGCTGACCTGAGAAGCTGCATTGCCCACAGGAATGACTCTCCCGGGCTGGTTTTCCAGCTCTGGGGTGGGAAATTCCTGGAGACTTCGAGGGCAGAACCTGGGGAGAGCAGGGGGTGCGAAGGGGAGGAACCTCAGCGCAGTATTATGCCATAGACCCCCACCTGCCAAAGCAGCCCATTACTGCAGAAGAAGTGATCTCTCAGCCCGGCCCATGTCCCACCCCCCAAAACCGTGAGGGTGGCAAAATCATGGCCTTTTTGTGCCCTGCAATCTGGGTTGCTTCGTAGGGAAGCCAGCCTCCAGGTGGAGCCGAGAGAATTCTTGGAATTAAAACTGATCTCCAGATGATGAAGAAGAAGAAGAAGAAGAAGAAGAAGAAGAAGAAGAAGAAGAAGAAGAAGAAGAAGAAGAAGAAGAAGAAGAAGAAGAAGAAGAAGAAGAAGAAGAAGAAGAAGAAGAGGGGGAGGAGGAGATTGGGTTTATACCCCACCCTTCACTTGGAGTCGCAGAGTGGCTTACAAACTCCTTTCCCTTTCCCTCCCCAGAGGGCTGGCTCACACACTAGGTGAACTAGGCCTTTGCCTAGAGCGCCGGGCCCTGGATGGGGCTCCAAGCTGTGCCTCCCCCCTCCCCCCCCTTTGGTGGTGGCAGGGGGGGAGGAGGCGGTGGTGGCAGCACCAAAAGGGTGGCTGGCTCCAGAGAGGTTGGCATCTGCGCCATAAGGCAGCCTCGCCTAGGGTGCAGAAACACCTCGAGCCGGCCCTGCCTCCCCACAACAGACACCCTGTGAGGTAGGTGGGGCTGAGAGAGCTCTTTCCAGAACTGTCCTTGAGAGAACAGCTCTGACAGATCTATGGCTTGCCCAAGGACATCCAGCAGCTGCAAGTGGAGGAGTGGGGAATCAAACCCGGTTCTCCCAGATTAGACTCCGCGCACTTAACCACTACACCAGACTGGCTCTCTAATTCCTTTGGAGGACATGGCTGCTTCGGGGGTGGTGGTGGACTTTATGACGTAATATCCTGCTGAGGTCCCTCCCCCCTCTGAACCCCGACCTCTCCAGGCTCCACCTCCAAAATCTCCAGGAATTTCCTACGCCGGAGTTGGCAACACTATTGCCTCACCACCACCAAAATTGGATTGACTTAGAATACCGACGAGCCGCCTTTCCCCGCCCCACGAAAAACCAAGGACAACAGGGTCAAAACACAACAGTACATTATAAACGGCTTTATAATGTATGCTCTTCACCTCGTAGCCCTGCCGCTTCTTGAGCCGCTTCTTGCTGAGGCGCTTGTTGGCGTACATCTTGCCCGTGGCCCGCATCTGACAGGCGCACACCTCCCCAAAGCCCCCTTTCCCCAGGACCCGGAACTCCAGGAACCACTCCTCCGTCACGCTCTGGGACTCCAGCCACTTGAACTGGAGGAAGCGGGAAAAGTGGAGACTCTCCTTGTACTTGGCGAAGGCGTTCTCCTCCAGGAACTTCAGCAAGTGTTGCTCAGACTCCTTGAAGAGGTCAGCGTGTCCATGCTTGGCGTCTTCCTTCACCCTCATGATGGCCTTCTCCTCCAGGAAGGAACAGAACTCCTTGGAGGCCGAGTCAAAGTATTTGTTGATGCTCTGCTGGGCGTTTTGGGGCCTCTCGGACGCGTCGACCAAGCCGTAAGCCTCCATGTCCAACCACAGGCTGCCCACCGCCCTAAACTCGTTTGTCTCCTCGAGGAACTCTAGGAAGAGCTTCTTGCCGATTGGCTGCCTCACGCAGATGTAGTGGAAGTCCAGGTCCAAGGAGTCCTTGAGGTGCTCACACTGGGTGATGTGTGGCAGCTTCAGCCTGGCCCGCATCCTCCGGTCCCGGCCAGAGGTCATCCCGGTGTCCCCGCGGGCAGCCACGTAGGCCGTGTTGGCCACCATTGTCTCTAGACCCCCGATGTCCATGATGAAGGTGGGTCACCTGTGAGAGGGGGGGGACACAAATACGTTTGGAGCAGAGAGCAGCTATGCCCGGGTGGCAACCCAGTTTTAATTACTGCCAGGGCTGCCAACCTCCAGGTGGGGCCTGGAGATTTCCTGGCATTACAATCTAGATTCAGGTGGGTCGCCATGTTGGTCTGAAGCAACAGAACCAAGTTTGAATCCAGTGGCACCTTTAAGACCGACAAAGTTTAATTTGTATAGTCTGGTAGAGACTGACCAAGAGAGGGATCTTGGAGTTGTAGTAGATAACTCACTGAAAATGTCGAGGCCGTGTGCGACTGCAATAATGCTGGGGATTATTAGGAAGGGAATTGAAAACAAATCAGGCAGTATCATAATGCCCCTGTATAAATCGATGGTGCAACCTCATTTGGAATACTGTGTACAGTTCTGGTCACCACACCTCAAAAAGGATATTATAACATTGGGAAAAGTGCAGAAAAGGGCAACTAGGATGATAAAAGGGTTGGAACACTTTCTCTATGAAGAAAGGTTAAAGCTCTTGGGGCTCTTTAGCTTGGAGAGATGACGGCTGAGGGGTGACATGATCGAAGTTTACAAGATTATGCATGGGATAGAGCAGGTAGAGAAAGAGGTACTTTTCTCCCCTTCTCACAATACAAGAACTCCTTGTGGGCACTTCATGAAATTGCTGAGCGGTCGGGTTAGAACAGATAAAAGGAAGTCCTTCTTCACCCAAAGAGTGATGAACACATGGAGTTACCTGGCAGTGTTTTTACTTGTGAATATTGTGGCAACCCACTCAAAGAAGGTTATTTGTGGACCATAGGTGGATTTTATAATCACTGGGCTAGTGATTGCACTAAAAAGGTTTCATGTGCATATTTATCCTGTGCCTGGTTATTTTACTTCTGAACAATTTACTTTATGGTCCTTGTTGAATTTATAGTTTGTATATATTCCTGATTGTGTTTTTATGAATGTAACTATTTACCATCTAGCCACACTTGTATGACCTCTGAGGAAGGCCGATTCGGCCGAAACGCGTCAGGTCAACTCTTTTAGCCCTGGTTATGGTTATGTTTTATATATATTGGTTATAATTGGGCCCCTATATATGTTTTAATTTGATATTATCAATAAATACATGTACCTCTTTTTATGAAAAGGTTTTAATATTGGCCCTCCTTTCCATTAGCCTGATCCGACATTGGCTTCTCTTTATGTTCTTATGTTCTACCCAGAATTAAACTTGGTTGGTCTTAAAGGTGTCACTGGACCCAAATTTCGTTCGACTGATCTCTAGATTCGAGTCCAGATACCAACAAGATTTTTCGGAGTCTTTGGCTCTCAAAAGCGGGTACCCCGAATATCTGGTTGGTCTCTATGGTCATATTGGACTAATATCTAGCCGTCCTATCCCAGACCAACACAGCTACCCTCTGGAACTGATCTCCAAACTACAGAGACCAGTTCCCCTGGAGAAAATGGCCGTGTTGGAGGGTGGACTCAGTGACATTATGCCCTGCTGAGGAAGGGAAAACACCAACCAATGATCAACACAAAAGACATTTTTTCACTTCTTTTGTTTTGAAGAGACCCCGTTACTCAGGGGTGTCAAACGTAAGGCCCGGGGGACAGAACCGGCCTGCCCAGGGCTCTTACGCGGCCCGTGAGCAACTAGTGCAAGGGAGGGAACAGGAGACTGCTTGAGGGGGGAGTGGGGGGAGCCCCTCCGATTGTGGCTTCCGCATGGTGGAACAACCTCGTCTGCAGCAGTCAAGCAGTGTGGGAACGTCTGCCCAGTGCTGTACCACTGGCTCTCCAGTCCACCCGTGTGGGGTTTCCTTTGCACCCCCCTCCCAGCCCATGGGGCCTTGCAGCGAGGACACACCAACTTGGAGCTTACCAGCTGCTGTCCTTTATACAGTTTATATTTCCGGTACCTGGCGTTACATTTTATGGCACACATGGCCTGGCCCGTCAAAGTGACGATTATGTCATGACAAATTAGTTTGACACCTCTGCCATAACTCATTCTATCACATCTGTTTAACTGCATGACTTCCATTGGACCCAGCTATGTATTAGCTAGCGGTGCCGGCCTCCAGGTGGGACCTGGGGGTCCCCCATAATTACAGTTCATCTCCAGACTACAGAGGAAAGCTTCCCTGGAGAAAATGGGTGCTTTGGAGGGTGGACACTAGGGATGTGCATTCGGTTCAGATGAACTGGGGGGGAAACCCCAAATAATGCCTATTCGGCATTATTCGGCAAACCGAAAGCCGAATCAAATTCTGTAATCTGATTCGACTGGCCGAACAGGGATTCCCCGAATGGATGCCGAATGACCCCCGAATGCGACTTTTTGCAATGCAAGCCGATTGGGGTGGCATTCGGACGGACGGATCACATTCAGCTCAATTATGTCCCCATAGGGTATAATAATCCCCCCCATGAAGGAAGTTCCCCTTGAAGAAAATGGCTGCTTTGGGAGGTGGCCTGTATGGCATTAACCCCAGCGGAGGCCCCTCCCCAAACCCCACCCTCCCCAGGCTCCACCCACAAAACCTCCAGGGTTTTTCCCAACCCAGAGCTGGAAATCCTAGGCAAGAGGGGAGAATAGAGTAAAAACAGTTTTTGGAGCGGGGCAGTGGGGAGAAACCTCCCCTTGACCTAGCTAGGCCAGCGGGGTTCTTTGACCACCCCCACCCCCAAAGTAGATCCAGGGAGATTATTCCAGAATATGAACACCCTTTCCAAATCGATTTTTTATTAAGTGCTCATTCCGTTTGCTGGCCAGGTTGTCTCACACAAGGAAAGGGTGAAAGAGTTGGGTCTGTTTAGCCTGGGAAGGAGAAGGCTTAGGAGGGGACAGGATTGCAGTCTCCAAGTATTCGAAGGGCTGTCATGTAGAAGATGGAGCGGATCTATTCTCTCTTGCTCCGGATGGCAAGACTAGATCTAAGGGGTGGAAATTACAAGGGAGTCGATACCGGCTCAATATCAGGAGAGACTTCCTAACTGTAAGGGAGGTTGAGCAGTGGAACAGACTGCCTCGGGAGGTGGTGGATGCTCCTTCGCTGGACGTTTTCAAGCAGAGGCTGGACGACTATCTTTTGGGTATGTTGTAGGGTTGTCTTTTGGCTATGCTCCTGCAGAGTGCAGGGGGTTGGACTAGATGACCTGCAAGGTCCCTTCCAGCTCTAACAATCTATGAATCTATGAATGATCCCTTTGCCTGTGAACTAGAGGGCTCCCCCACCCAGCTAACAAATGCTCCTATACCTAATGGCTGTGTGCAAATGTAGTTAACCAGCAGAGATGTTTGAGAGATGTTTGAGAGATGTTTGAGAGATGTTTGAGAGATGTTTGAGAGATGTTTGAGAGATGTTTGAGAGATGTTTGAGAGATGTTTGAGAGATGTTTGAGAGATGTTTGAGAGATGTTTGAGAGATGTTTGAGAGATGTTTGAGAGATGTTTGAGAGATGTTTGAGAGATGTTTGAGAGATGTTTGAGAGATCCAGTATCACAGACCCAGGAAGTGAGAGATGACAAAATGCCCGGAACTGGTCCCAGTTCACATGACTGGTTTCTGAACTAGATACACAGGAACATAAGAATATAAGAGAAGCCAGTGTTGGATCAGGCCAGTGGCCCACCCAGTCCAACACTCTGTGTCACACAGTGGCCAAAAACACCAGGTGCCATCAGGAGGTCCAGCAGTGGGGCCAGGACTGGAGATCCATTCCCTTCCCCTGCAGATTGATTGGAGTGATTTGTTATCATGCTGCCCCCAACCGGTCTTGGGGAAAAGCCGATTAAGGGCTCCCCAATGTGGCGCCCACCAATACGTCCCTTGGTGTCCACTCAAAGTTTTCAGAAAGTGGGTGGAACCGTTGTAAGGCAGAGCTTGCTATTGGCTGTCGTCTCCTTCAGAGGAAAGGGTTTCCCACGGCTGCAAAGCTGAAAGGAAGGCACTGCCTTTGGCTGTCTCCCGGGGCAGCCATTTTAGGATCTAGTTCCAAAATCCTGTGGCAGCCATTTTGGGGCGGTGCTCTCCACTCCCTCTGAGAATTGTATTGGTGCCCACCGGTTCAAAAAGGCGGGGGACCATGAAGCTAATTTATTGTTAAAAGTTTTCTGCTTTGGCTGTGAGCTGCCCTTTTATCATGTTATGGGTCCTGGCCAGTGTTCCCTCTAAGCTGAGTCAGTGTGAGCTAGCTCACAGTTTTTTAGCCTCCGGCTCACATATTTTTGTCTTAGCTCAGGAAGGATGGCTCCAGAGCAAACTAATTTGTGCAGTAGCCAAATCACTCACTGACAGCTTTAATGGCAGGAGCTCACAAAGTAGAATTGTTGCTCACAAGACTCCACAGCTTAGAGGGAACATCGGTCCTGGCTCTCGTGATGCACTGCTCATTGCATCTCCGCCGAGACTCATGCCGAAGAAAGCCCTCGCAGGGATGCTTTCCGCCTCCCCGAGGGTGAAACCGGGCTCACCCAAGAGGGCACGGGAGGCAGCTGGCCTTGGACCCAGATTAGTGCAGTGGGGTCAGCTGGCAGCAGAAAAGGCGAGGCTCTAATGCTTCGCGAAAGGCTTTAAGAAGAGGTCGTGTGGAGCAAGGATTAAAAGAGGTGGCCGGCTGGCCAGCGAGGAGAAGGGCGCAGCCCGGGACCTCTGCGTTTCGTAAGAGCTTAAATGTGTAGGAGTTCCCTCCTCTGTGGCCTGCGAGAGCTGGCCGAAGCCACATGAGCCGAGCCCAGGTGTTAGGCCTGCCAAGTCCCCCTGGGGGGCAGGGAAACCCCCGCCCCAGAGGCCTGTTCCCCACCGCTGGCGGATCGGGCCCCGGGGGGAACTCCACCCCGACGTGCACGTCTCCCGGAAGTGACGCGAGCACGCCAGGCACGCTGGGGGCGGGGCCATGGTCATCCGAGGGAAAACTCTATGGTTTTCCCTCAGATGGTCGTGGCCCCGCCCCCAAGCGCGCTCACACTCCAGCCGCCAACCGGGAGTCCCCCGCCGCGGCTGAATTCACACTTGGCAGCCCTACCAGGTGTGCCAGCCTCCATGTTCTTACGTTGATATGCGTGATGTTTGTCTTGCCTTGAAAAGATGTGCCAGCAGGAACCCCGCGAGGCCCTTCCCCGCATCCTGGCTGAGGCCTGAGACACCCAAGAGGCTCTTAATGCTTTTCTTATTTTGCCACAAAATCCCACCATTCTTTGACTAAACAGTTATAAAAGAGTTAATGTTTGGTGCACAGGAACACCACTGGACAAATCCCCTCACGGGCGCTTTTCGGGTGCTTTTGAGTTACAACCCCCCTCCGCCCCTTTCTGTGATTTTGCTTATAAAAATATAAACGTCTCAGAAACGATTGTCTAGGCGGCATACCTCTGATGAAGTGAGCTCTGATATCAAAAAAGCTTTTGCTGGAGAATAAGCTTGAACGGTGCTTAAGGTGCCACGGAACTCCTGTTTCACGGTGTCACCAGCCACAATTTGATCAAGGCTTTTGCGTCGATAAGACTGCCAGCTCTTGGCTCGGAAATACCTGGAGATTTGCGGGGTGTGTGTGTGAGCCACCCCGACTGTGGCTTCAGCATGGCCACTTCGGGGAGGAGGACAAGGTGAATGGAGCCTTTGGGGGTCTAGAGAAGTTCTCCCTTTCCGAGCCCACAGAGCAGAAACGGGACTTTCCCTCTGTGAGTTCATGCACAGTTGAATACCGGCCTGTCCAGGGCTTTTATGTGGCCCGCAAGCATCTAGTGTAAGAGAGGGAACAGGAGACTGCTTGGGGGGGAGTGGGCGGAGCCACCCTGATTGTGGCTTCAGCATGGCCACTTTGGGGTGGAGGACTAGAGCCTTTGGGGTCTAGAGAAGTTCTCCCTTTCCAATCCCACAGAGCAGAAACGGGACTTTCCCCCTGGGAGTTCATGCACAGTTGAATCGTATCACAGACATCAAGCCTAGCAAGCGACCGTCAGGCACTCTTTGGGAGCTCCGTGCACCACCCGAGAAAGGCTGGGCTTTCCACATTACTGGAAGCAGCAAGCATAAGAACATAAGAACATAAGAGAAGCCAATGTTGGATCAGGCCAATGGCCCATCCAGTTCAACGCTCTGTCACACAGTGGCCAAAAATACCAGGTGCCGTCAGGAGGTCCAGCAGTGGGGCCAGGACACTAGAAGCCCTCCCACTGTTGCCCCCCCCCAAGCACCAAGAATACAGAGCATCACTTGCCCCAGACCGAGAGTTCCTATCTACACCTTGTGGCTAACAGCCACTCATGGACTTCTGCTCCATATCTTTATTGATAAGAACATAAGAGAAGCCAGTGTTGGATCAGGCCAATGGCCCATTCGGTCCAACACTCTGTCACACAGTGGCCAAAAATACCAGGTGCTGTCAGGAGGTCCAGCAGTGGGGCCAGGACACTAGAAGCCCTCCCACTGTTGCCCCCCCCCAAGCACCAAGAAGACAGAGCATCACTTGCCCCAGACCGAGAGTTCCTCTCTATACCTTGTGGCTAAGAGCCACTGATGGACCTCTGCTCCATATGCTTATCTAATTCCCTCTTCAAGCCGTCCATGCTTGTAGCCGCCGCCACCTCCTGTGGCAGCGAATTCCATGTGTTGATCACTCTTTGGGTGAAGTAGTCCTTCCTTTTATCTGGTCTAACCCGACTGCTCAGCAATTTCATGGAGTGCCCACTGAGTTCTTGTCATGTGAGAAATGGAGAAAAGGACTTCTTTCTTGACCTGCTCTATCCCACGCATAATCTTATAAACCTCGATCATGTCACCCCTCAGCTAACCTTTCTTCATAGGGAAAGTGTTGCAACCCTTTTATCATCCTAGTTGCCCTTTTCTGCACTTGTTCCAACGCTATAATATCCTTTTTGAGGTGTGGTGACCAGAACTGTACACAGTACTCCAAGTGAGGTCGCACTGTCAATTTATACAGGGGCATCGTGATACTGGCTGATTTGTTTTCAACTCCCTTCCTAATAACCCCCAGCATAGCGCTGGCCTTTCTTAGGCAGAGAGTCTGCCTTGCAACCTGCACCTTTGCACAAGAAGTCTTGATTAGAGCTTAGAAGGTGCATATGAGTGCGAAACTCCCCAGTATGGGCACTTAGGTTCTCTTCCATATTCCCTTCCTGAATTAACACAGCACGGATACAACAAATTTAGAGTCCGGCGGCACCTGTAAGACCAACAAAGGTTCATTCAAGGTATGAGCTTCTGTGTGCAAAGCACACTTTATCAAATACATTAGAATGGCAGGCGAGGTTCAAACTTATAGCCAGGGAATGAACAGCAAATGAACAGGCAACATGACCAGCCTACCTAAGGGACCGCCTTTCCCCACATGTTCCCCCAAGGGCACTACGGTCGGGGAATCAAAACCTCCTGGATGTTCCAGGCCCCAGGACCACCAAACTTGCGATGACCAGGGCTAGGGCGTTTTCGGTGGCGGCTCCTATCTGGTGGAATGAGCTCCCAGGGGAGATCCGGGCTCTGCGGGACCTAGTACAGTTCCGCAGGGCCTGTAAGACGGAGCTCTTCCGCCAGGCTTTTGAATAGGAGCCACCACCATCACTGCTCCACCAACGCCCTATGATTTTCGCATATTGCTACCGCTGGTGCGGGCACTATTGGAGGGAACGGGATGTTTTTAGGGGACGGCAGGGCAGTGGGATATGTACTGCTGTGATTGTCTAGCTATGCCATTGAGAACGCCATCTTGGTTTAAAATCTTAACATCTGGAATTGAACAGGGGAGCACCGAAAATGTTTTTATGATATCTAATTAATTGTTTTCAATAGTCGATTTGTAATTTAACATTTTATATTGTTTTATTGTTATTATCTGGCATTGTGCCCTGTTAGCCCCCCTGAGCCTTCGGGGAGGGCGGGATAGAAATCCAAATAAATAAATAAATAAATAAATAAATAATGAGGATCATGATACGCAAAGTGACACTGAATACCAAGTTAAGGTTATCAGGTCAGCAGCTGTAAAGCAATAAATATGTGTCAGACTAGCAGAGGTGTCCTTTCTAACTGTGGGAAGTGTCCGGGAATCTTCATTCTCCCCTGTCAGGTGAGGGGGGGCACTCAACGCTACCTCCCCCCTCCAAAAAATGCTGTCATGTCAGCTCTTGCTGGGGAAGAGCCACACATGGCTTTCACACCCACTTTCTAAATCTGTGGGCACCAGAAAAGGTGTTGGCGGCCATTGTGGTGCCCACGGGTGCCCTGTTGGAGACCCCTGGTCTAGAGGTGTGGTTGCCGGTAGACTCCGGCTGAGGTGCCACCAAAGGATTTCCTGGATTTCTCGGCAGTGGCGGCCATGCCGTACAGCCAGAAGCTTGCTGCCTTTCTGTGTGGCTTGTGGTGCCGCGCCCTCTTGTACTGCCGCATCCTAGCCAGATGTTTGGTGGACCCAGGGCTTTTTTTGTAGAAAAAGCCCAGGAGGAACTCATTAACATAATAGGCCACACCCAACAACAAAACTCATTAGCATGTTAAGCCAAACCCCTGACAACACAGCTCATTATCATATTAGGCCACACCCCCATGCTACCAGAAGTGTGGTCATCCAGCCACACCCACCTTTTGCTTTTTATTCTGTTTACCTTGTTTGTTGTCCAAACCCAGGGCTTTTTTTGTAGCAGGAACTCCTTTGCATGCTAGGCCCCTAATGTAGCCAATCCTAATGAGTTTCTGCTGTTGGGTGTGTCTTGTTATGCTAATGAGTTCCTGCTGGGCGTGGCCAATTCAGGAGCCAGCCGGCACTCCGTTCCTGTGCATTC
>NW_015160901.1:142964-144504 GCF_001447785.1 Gekko japonicus | reverse complement strand
GGGGTGGTTTGCAAGAGCCACGTGGGGCGTTTCGGCAGTGGGAGGTCGCCGAGGGCTCTGAGTCTCATGCGGTCAGGCGAGGGACCTGCCCAATCCCATTACAGCCTCGCCCGCATAAACCTCCGATAATCCACGTGGTAAGCGGCTTTCGTGGCCTAAGTGGAGCTCCGCAGGACGCGCCAGGAGCCTCAGCCACAGGACTGCCTTTCTTGGACGTGGCCTCTCCCGATGAGTCACTCTCAGAAGAGCTACTGCAGAGCTCCTGGGGTCCCGGGTGGGAAGGCAGCTCTCCAAGGCGGGCGGTCCCGGTGTGCACTGCACCGCAGTTGTCCAAGCTGCCACGGCTTTCCTTCAGCCGCACCCTGGATGTCCCTGTGCGGTGGTAGCAGCCGCCGGCAAAGCAACGTTGAAAGAAATCTGAACAGCCAACCAAATCTCCAGTGGCCCACCAGAAGCCTTGCTGGACAGAAGCCATCACCTGGCCGCACTTGGTAGGCACCAGCAGGAAGGCCCAGCAGGAACTCATTAGCATAATAGGCCACACCCAACAGCAGAAAGCATTAGCACATTAGGCCACACCCCGCATGTTACCAGAAGGGTGGTCATCCAACCTCACCCACCTTTTGCTTCTTATTCTGTTTACTTTGGCCCCTGCCACACGGCAGGGAAAATACAGGGAAAAGTGCGGCTTTTAAAAGCCGCACCAAAGTTGAGACGCCGCGGCGGGATCCCACGGATCCCACGCCTTTGCGTCACTCCCCGGCACGATCAGATGCCGGGGAGGAAGAGTCAGATGGGAGGGGGGAGGATGCCGAACTGCGCCGGCGCAAGGACACGCCGGCGATCTCACAGCCCAGATTGAAGCGCTCTACACCGAAGAACCACCTAGGTAGGTGGTTCTTTTTAGTGCAGGTTTTCGGGCGGGAGGGACGGATCAGGGACGGGCAGGCAACAATTCCCAGATGTTGCCGTGGGATCGCGCCTGTTTGCTCCGCCCCCGATCCGTCCCGCTCCCGGCCCCAAACCCCTAGTGTGGACAGGGCCTTTGTTGTCAAAACCCTGGGCTTTTTTGCAGCAAGAACTTCTTTGCATGTTAGGCCACACACCCCTAATGTAGCCAATAATAGGGTGTGCCCTATTATGCTAATGAGGCTGTAGTAGGCGTGGCCAACTCGGGAGCCAGCCGGAACTCCGTTCCTGTGCGTTCCTGCCCAAAAATAGCCCTGGTAGGCACCAAGAAAGATGTTGGTGGGGACCAACACTCCCTCTAAGGCGTGGAGACTTGTGAGCAAAAATGGCACTTTGTGAGCTACTGCCATTAAAGTTGTGAGTGAGCGATTTGGCTACGGCATACATTAATTTGCTCCGGAGCCTTTCTTCCTCAGCGAAGACAAAAACGTGTGAGCCGGAGGCTAAAAAACTGTGAGCTAGCTCACACTAACTCAGCTTAGAGGGGACACTGGTGGGGACCTGGTGCTCATGGGGACCCACGGAATAGCATGACTAGAACCCCGGTGGTCTCTTCAAGAGGGCAGGAATG
>NW_015160901.1:142079-142874 GCF_001447785.1 Gekko japonicus | reverse complement strand
AGGAATGCATTTGGAGCAAACCAATAGGCCCCACCTTCCCAACTCAGCCACTTTTGAACCGTCGGCTGCACTATTCCGTTTTGAAGAAGGCCGTTGCTTGCTGCAGTAGTGGAGCACGTAGGGTTGCCAGCCTCCAGGTGGGGCCTGGGGATCTCCCGCTTTGACCACTGACCTCCAGCTGACAGAGATCAGCTCCCCTGGAGAAGACGGCTTCTTTGAAGGGGGGGACTGTATGGCCTTGCAGCAGGCTGAGGCCCCTCCCCTCCCCAAACCCCACCCTCTCCTGGCTCCACCCCCAAAGTCTCCAGGTCTTTTCCAACCCAGACCTGGCGACCCCAGGATTACGCGGTTGGTGAACTACCAGGTTGAGTCTCTGGCGTTTCTGGAAACAGCATCCAAGAAGGGTTCAAGACGACGAACCCCGTCTGTCTCCCTGTGGGTTGGCGAATTGAATTGTCTCATGATGTTAATTGCATTTCTAATTGCTCAGATGTTTTAAATGTTTATTATGGTTGCCGCCCTGTGGACCCTGACTGGGCGGAACGGTGGCATAAAAATGCTCTCAATCAGGGGTCATTTCCTGTAGGAGTGCACAGGAGCGGAGTTCCGGCAGTAAAGCGCCCAGGGGGCGGGAACATGCAACAAGCCCCGCCCCCTGCTCCCACCAGCAGCCCTCAGTCAGAGCAAGAAGCAGCCAGGTAAGTTGCAGAGCCCCCTGGCCCAGAACAGTCCAGTGGCACCTTTAAGACCAAGTTTTATTCAGGGACAAGCTCTCCCTCCTCTGTAAGGACAGAT
>NW_015160901.1:131431-142029 GCF_001447785.1 Gekko japonicus | reverse complement strand
AGTCCAGTGGAGCCTGAGCAGTGGGTGTTGCCTTCTGACACACTTCCGGTGATGTCAGGGGGTGTGGCACATGCAAATAAGTTATGCTAATGAGCTCCTGCACCTCTTTTTCTATTAAATGACCCCTGATCTCGATAAAAATACATAAGTCCTTGCTCTGCACCCCCACTGAGGGCAGGAACGGCGACTATCACCTGCCGTGAACCTTGTCCCACTTGTGGGACCGCCTCTGCCACATGCTCTGCCACGACAGCTCTGCTCATCTGGACAGGGCCTTCTGCGGGCACCAACCGGGACAATGGGCAACAACCAGGGCTCTAGTCGGGGGGGAGCTCTCAGGTACGGAGCTCAACCTTGTCCCACTTGTGGGACCGCCTCTGCCACATGCTCTGCCACGACAGCTCTGCTCATCTGGACAGGGCCTTCTGCGGGCACCAACCGGGACAATGGGCAACAACACCCACCGCTGCCCACACATGTGCTTTCTGAGTCCTAGGGGTGCCAGCATCCAGGTGGCCCCTGGAGACCTCCTGCTATGGGTTCACCTGGAGGAAACAGTTGCTTTGGAGGGCAGGCCCTATGGCACCCTCCCCTCCCCGAACCCTTTCCCAGGTGCCACCCCCCCCAACTGGAGCTGGCAGCCCCCCCCCACCAGAGGGAAGGCCCTGCCTGAGGAAGCTTTGCATCAACTACGCAACCGGGGATTACACATGAGGGCCTTTCTGCTCAGATCGCAGGGGTCGCGCTGCACAAAATGGCTTCACAGACTGACTTGGATCAATGAGATGGGACTGTGGTGTATCATACCGCTGTGCAGAGCTTACTGTAAGCGGGATCCCATTCAGTGTTCCCTCTCAGCCGAGTGAGTGTGAGCCAGCTCACGGTTTTTTAGCCTCCGGCTCGGGCATTTTTGTCTTCGCTCAGGAAGGAGGGCTCCGAAGCAAACTAATTTGTGCAGCAGCCAAGTCGCTGGCTCACAACTAACGCCAGGAGCTCACAAAGCAGAATTTCTGCTCTCGAGACTCCACAGGTTAGAGGGAGCATTGATTCTGGGTATAATTAAACCCAGAATTAAACTCTGTTGGTCTTCAAGGTGCCCCACTGGACTCCAACTTTGTTTTGTTGCTTCAGACCAGCACGGCGACCCACTGGACTCTATCTCCGTGGAGGCCAGTTGTTATCACGGGAGATCTCCGGGTCCCACCTGGTGATTGGCAACTCCAATCTTAGGCCAAGAAACGGAGGGCTACCGCTCCCACAATCCTTTGTGCCAAAGGGAATCCAACAATGGCTGCACATCAGTAGGGTTCCATTCAAAGGCGCACGCGTGTTAAAAGCAGTGTTCCCTCTAAGCTGGGAAAGAGAAGGCTTAGAGGGGACATGATTGCAGTCTTCAAGTATTTGAAGGGCCGTCATGCAGAAGATGGAGCAGATCTATTCTCTCTTGCTCTGGATTGCAAGACTAGCTCTAATGGGTGGAAATTACAAGGGAGTCGATATCAGGTTAAATATCAGGAGAAACTTCCTGACTGTACGAGTGGTTGAGTAGTGGAACAGTCTGCCTCGGGAGGTGGTGGGTGCTCCTTCGCTGGATATTTCCAAGCGGAGGCTGGATGACCATCTTTCGGGTATGTTGTAGGGCTATCTTTCGGCAATGCTCCTGCAGAGTGCAGGGGGTTGGACTAGATGACCTGCAAGATCCCTTCCAACTCTAACATTCTACGATTCTATGATTCTAAGCTGAGTTAGTGTGAGCTAATTCACAGATTTTTAGCCTCCGGCTCACACATTTGTGTCTTAGGATGGCTCCAGAGCAAACTAATTCATGCAGTAGCCAAACTGCTCGCTCACAACTTGAAGGCCACTAGCTCACAAAGTAGAATTTTTTGCTCACAAGACTTTACAGCTTAGAGGGAGCATCGGTGAAAAGCAGAAGAATTGGCTGACGGAGCCAACCGACACAGCTCCCCACGGACTCCTTCACTCTCACCATTTTTTCTTCCTTGCCCCACAAGTCTGGGAGTGCCAGCTATTGGTTGGGGAATTCCTGGAGATTTGGGGGGGTGGAACCTGTGGAGGGCGAGGTTTGGACAGGGCAGGACCTCAGCGGTGGATAATGCCATAGAATCCACCCTCCAAAGCAGCCGCGTTCCCTGGGGGGATTGGTCTCTGTAGGTTAGAGAACAGTTGCAATTCTGGGAGCACCCCAGCCCCGCCTGGAGGCTGGCAACTCACTCTGCCTCTCAAACCCTTTCTGTGTCTTCCAAGCCAGAATCCAGGTCCTCTCTTCTCCCTACTTGGTGCCCAGGGATGGATCCCAGACGCCCTCCTTCTTTCCTCCAGCGAGGCATCAATAGGGACGGGCATTCCCTGCCGCCCTTCACCGTTCCACTCCCCGGCCCAAGCGGGGCTCCCGGGCAATGCTCCCTCTAAGCTGTGGAGTCTTGTGAGCAAACATTCTTCCTTGTGAGCTACTGGCATTGTGAGCGAGCGATTTGGCTCCTGCATAGTTTGCTCTGGAGTAGAGATGTAAAATTTCTGGAAATTCTGAAGCTCGGAAAAAACCCCGTTCTCCCCCCCCCCAGTTTTTTTCAGGGGGGAAAACGGAAATTTTCGGAAAAATTGAAAAAAATGCTACATTAGCATTTCTTTTGTCTTTTCTAGATTGAAAGTCATTCTGTTACTTTAGGAACATAAAATATGACTATGGACATTTTTACTTGGCATGAAATTATCACAACTAGCCTATTAAAAATATAGTGTATCCAAACAATTATGTCAAACAGAATACCCACCCACATGCAAGAACAAAACTGAAACCTTTTTATTTTCTTCTGACAATCGCACCTCCTAAAGGAAGAAATGCATCTTGTTCTTGCATTGGAGAGTTCAGTTTGTAACCTAGGACTTGCTTGTCCTCAGTGCACAGAAATTAGATCAATCTGATACCATATATATATATTTTAGAAATGATTTGGAAAATACTTGAACACTTTGTCTTAAAATATTTTATTCATCATGCTAAAATAAAATGTTCCGTAATCAATTTCTTTTCTTTTCTTTTTTCAATTTTTCCAATTTTTCGGAAAAAAAACAAAAAGGCTTCAGGAAAAAAACGGGGAAAAACCATTTCCCCCACGAATTTTTCCGTTTTTTCCCCCTCCCGCCATACAGCCCTGGGGTTCCTGGCAAGACTCCCCGTTGCCTCCTTGAAGCGGCACAATGAGGGGAGTGCCGGTCTCCGAAATGTCACCGCAGCCCCCTGTAGTTACTCCCTAGGTTGTGCCTCTGCTCTCAGCTCCTAGCTGGGCCTTCCGCTGCCCTCCGGGCAGTGCCAACAGCTCCCTACGATACCCCCCCCCCCAATCTCTCGCCAAGTCCGGCCTCATCTCACCCCTTCCCACAAACCTGCCCTGCAGTAGGTAAATTCTTGCAGATTTGGGGGGTAGAGCCTTGGGAGGGCAGGGTTTGGGGAGGGTATAATGCCATAGAGTCCACCCTCCAAAGAAGCCATTTTCTCCAGGGGAACTGATGTCTATCGGCAAGACGAGATGTAGTTCCAAGCAGCGTTCCCTCTAAGTTGAGTGAGTGTGAGCTAGCTCACAGTTTTTTCGCCTCCGGCTCACACGTTTTTGTCTTAGCTCGGGAAGGAGGGCTCCAGAGCAAGCTAATTGATGCAGCTATGTCAATTTTATGTACCTATTTTACCCCTTTTACCCCTTTTGCATTCTCTGTTGGTCAAGACTTCGGTCATATAGACCCATAATAAATTGAATTGAATTTATGCAGCAGCCAAATCGCTCGCTCACAACTTGAATGCCCAGGAGAGCTCACAAAGTAGGATTTTTGCTCACAAGACTCCACAGCTTAGAGGGACCATCGGTTACCAGAGCTCTCCGGGCCCCACCTGGAGTTTGGCAAGCCTAGATGTGAACCGCCTCTGCCTGAGACCCTGGAGAGTTGCTGCCAGCCTAAGCAGGCAACACTGACGTCGAGGAGGTCCGATGCAGCAGAAGGCAGCTTCCCGTGTTCCAACTGCGTGGCTGCCCCAAAGCGAGGCACGCGTCCACTCCGGTCTCGGTCTCCCTCAATTCTGGCAATGTTTGGGCGGGCCCAAATTTCCCCTTTCGCTCTGCTCTCTCCCCAAACCCCTGCTCCTTGGCACCCCCACCTTCTGACACCCCTGCTCCCCTGACGGCCCCTTCCCCCCACCCTAAACCCTTCCTGTCCCCAGGGCCCCAGCAGTGCCCCCCCTCCCCAGGCCGCCCGTCACTCACTGTGCAGGGTCTG
Source organism: Gekko japonicus (assembly GCF_001447785.1). Classification (NCBI taxonomy): domain Eukaryota; kingdom Metazoa; phylum Chordata; class Lepidosauria; order Squamata; family Gekkonidae; genus Gekko; species Gekko japonicus. Next base: position 137,739 of record NW_015160901.1, on the reverse strand, counting down.
CAACGAAAGGGGGCGTCAGCGGGGCCCTCGGTGCTGCCCCCGGGGCATCACTACCCTCCAGGTGCCTGGTGGCAAGTGTCAGAGCACGTCTCAGGAACAGCCAACTAGGGGAATTAGCGGGCGGGCCCCGCAATCCTTCCAGCCTCAGATTAGCTCCTGCGGCCCTGGGGGAGAACACACCAACCGCCTGTCAGAGGCAATTACGGAAATCCCAGCAGCTCTGTCGAAGAGTCAAAGGGCACCTGCCGCTCCGCCGGCCGATTCCCACAAACAACCCCGGCATTCTGGAATGCCCACCTTGGCGTGGCGTGGCGTGGCGGTTAGAGGTCACGCTAGGATCTGGGGGGACCGGGTTCGAATCCCCATTCCACCAAGGAGGCTGACTTGGGGCCAGTCACACCCTCTCCACCTAACCCACCTAACAGGGTTGTTGTGGGGATAAAATGGAGGACAGGAGAAGCACGTTGGCCACTTTGCGTCCCCATGGGGTGGAAGGCCGGGTGTAGATGAAGCGAATATATAAATAAATTGTTCCCTGGTTTAATTTGATTTTTACTTATTCTTATTTACCGTATTTATATCGTCTACATCAGGGGTGTAAAAAATGCGGCCCGGGGGCTGGATCAGGCCCCCAGAGGGCTTCTATCAGGCCCGCAGTGGAACTGGCTGTCTTCTGCTTCTTCTTCCAGTTCTGCTGCTGCTGCTGTGTCATCGTAGGTTTTCAGCTAACAGAGATACACACCTGAACAGCATACTCAGGATTGCAACAGCACAGACATTTTGATGCAATAATTTGGAGAGAAGAAGAGATTGGATTTATCTCCCACCCTTCACTATCCAAAGGAGTCTCAGAGCAGCTTACAAACTCCTTTCTCTCCCCACAACAGACACCCTGTGAGGTAGGTGGGGCTGAGAGAGCTCTGACAGAAACTGCTCTTTTTCAAGGACAGCTCTTATCAGAACTACGGCTTGGTTCCCCACTCCTCCACTTGCAGCTGCTGGATGACCTTGGGCAAGCCCTAGTTCTGTCAGAGCTGTTCTCTCAAGGACAGCTCTGGAGAGAGCTCTCTCGGCCCCACCTACCTCACAGGGTGTCTGTTGTGGGGAGGGGAAGGGAAAGGAGTTTGTAAACCACTCTGAGACTCCGAGCGAAGGGCGGGGTATAAATCCAATCTCTTCTCCTTCTTCTTCTTCCTCTTCATCTCATATTAAAGGACCAGGTAGCAGGTGAAGTGAAAGACCTCTGCCAGAGACCCTGGAGAGCCACGGCCAGTCAGAGGATTGATGGACTCAGGATCTGTTTGAGGAAGGGCCGTGGCTCAGCAGTCGAGCATCTGCTAGGCGTGCGGAGGGTCCCAGGTTCAGTCCCTGGCATCTCCAGTTTTCCGTCAGAGCTGTCCTTGAAAGGGCAGTTTCTGTCAGAGCTCTCTCAGCCCCACCTGTTGTGGGGAGGGGAAGGGGAAGGAGTTTGTAAACCACTCTGAGCGAAGGGCGGGGTATAAATCCAATCTCTTCTTCTTCTTGCTCTTCATCTCATATTAAAGGATCAGGTAGCAGGTGAAGCGAAAGACCTCCGCCAGAGACCCTGGAGAGCCACTGCCGGTCAGAGCAGGCAATACGGACCTTGATGGACTCAGGATCTGTTTGGGGAAGGGCCGTGGCTCAGCAGTCGAGCATGACCACGGAAACGTCTTCGGACAGCGCTGGCTCTTCGGCTTTGAAATGGAGATGAGCACCGCAAGCCTAGAGTCGGACTCGACTGGCTTTCGAGCAAGGGAACCTTTACCTTTACCTAGCAGGTAAGATTGAAGGTCAAAGAAGACGGGGACGGCAAAGGATGAGAGGGTCAGACAGTGTCATAGATGCAACGAACATAAAGTTGAGCAAACTTCAGAGGGCGGCAGAAAACAGGAGGGCCTGGCGGGATCTGGTCCATGGGGTCGCGAAGAGCCGGACTCGACTGTGCGACTGAACAACAACAGCAACAAAGCAGGTGATGGGGGAAGACCTTCCACTGCCTGAGAGGCCGGAGAGCCGCTGCCAGTCTGAGTAGACAAGACTGACCTTGATGGACCCAGGGTCTGTTTCGGTAGAAGGCAGTTTCTCGTGTTCATCATGTGCACGGAGGAGAGTTTTCAGAGCGCAGGAGATGAATGGTAAAGATGGCTTTGTGGACGGGAGGGCTTGTGGTGGGCGGAGCATTTAGATCCCGTTCCCTCCCACTCCTTAACCTCCGGTCCCTTGGTCACGCCCTCCCCCTTTATGTTTTTAGGGTGCACGTCCACCTGCTGTCACCAGGGGGCGCTTGGACACCTGCGGGTGGGAGATCGGCTGGCGTGTACCAAGCAGCAGCGTCTTTGGCTGCTGAAGGTGGCGGTGGTGGGGGGGACAGATTTGGCCCTGGCGCTCCGCCCGGCCTGGACCCCTTCCAGGGACAGTCAATAAAGGCAGATGGCTGCTTGGGAGGCCGCAAGAGAATTCATCTCCTCCTCGCTGCCACCACTAGTGAGAGGGCTTCCACCAAGCTGCAGAGAGTGAGTCAGGGCAGGGGATGTGTGTGCCTTGAACAGGCAGAGACGCAACAGGCACAGCTTTGCCCAGCATGGAAGGGCGGCGATGGGGAGTAGTGTCCGACACCCCTAACCGCTCCGTGTCCAGCTTTCTACGACACTCTGATCCCATCCTTACTCCAAGGACTTCATACCTGAGAGCCAGTTTGGTGTCATGGTTAGGAGCACGGACTCTGATCCGGGAGGGCAGGCATTAATGGGCAATCCATCCCTGCCCACGTGCAAGAACCTACTGTATTCTTAAAAGGTAACGGTAAAGGCTCCCTTGCTCGAAAGCCAGTCAAGTCCGACTCTAGGGTTGCAGTGCTCATCTCCGTTTCAAAGCCGAAGCGCCAGCGCTGTCCGAAGACATTTCCGTGGTCATGTGACTAAACACCAAGGCGGCATGGAATGCTGTTACCTTCCCACTGAAGTGGTACCTATTTATCTACTTGCAATTTCTTGCTTTCGAACTGCTAGGTTGGCAGGAGCTGGAACTAGAGACGGGAGCTCACTCCGTCATGCGGCACCCGGGTCTCGAACGGCTGAACTACTGACCTTCCACAGCCTGCAGTTCAGCGTCTTAACCACTTGAGCCACCGCAGCTGTATTCTTACTTGGAAGTAATTCCTGCTCAGTCAAAGTTTACCTTCCCTCTCCAATGTCCCCTTTGTTCCTTTGTTTTACAGACTAATGAATTCATTCCTGTTCCCAGTTTGGTGTAGCGGCTAAGTGCGTGGACTCTAATCTGGGAGAACTGGGTTTGATTCCCCCCTCCTCCACTCGCAGCTGCTGGATGACCTTGGGCAAGCCATAGTTCTGTCAGAGCTGTCCTTGAAAAAAAGAGCAGTTTCTGTCAGAGCTCTCTCAGCCCCACCTACCTCACAGGGTGTCTGTTGTGGGGAGGGGAAGGGAAGAGTTTGTAAGCCGCTCTGAGACTCCTTTGGGTAGTGAAGGGCGGGGGATACATCCAATCTCTTCGCATATTCTTCTTCCCTCATGGTCAAAATATTGATGATTCAGTTGTCAGTTATCAGTTCTTGTGTGTGTGTGTGTGGGGGGGGACAAATTAAAGTGGAGCTTTTCACTTTGCAGCCAAAAGCATTGCTCATGGTTTAATCCTTTTTACATTTTATGGTTGTAAACAGCACAGTTACAAAATTACTATCAAAATGGTTTTTCCCTTTACAAAAGAGAAATAGCTTTGGCTGCAAACTTTAAAACTGCATTTAATTTTCCTGAAGAACTGATAATTAACCATTGCTTCGGGAATGTTGGATCTGGCTAGGAAACAGCAGGAAGCAACTAATTAAGATGAAAGAGAACTAACGGAGAAAATGTAGTAGGGCACTGGCACTTTGAATGTCAACACTGGATGCCTGGTGCTGCCATTGTGTTTCGGTTTGTTTTTAAAGAAATCACCACTAACCAGGTATGGGGAAAAAAGATGGCATAGACTGGAAAATGACTTGTACAGTGTTCCCTCTAAGCTGAGTTAGTGTGAGTTAGCTCACAGTTTTTTCGCCTCCGGCTCACAGATTTTTGCCTCAGCTCAGGGAGGATGGCTCCACAGCAACTGATTTATGCAGTAGCCAAATCGCTTGCTCACTACTTTTATGCCAGTAGCTCACAAAGCAGAATTTTTGCTCACAAGACTCCACAGCTTAGAGGGAACATTTGTAACATCATGATTCTTTGGGGAAATGGAATGGCCGATGGCAATTCTAGATTAGATTAGATCCAGGTGTGTTGGTCTGAAGCCGTAGAACAAATTTAGAGTCCAGTGGCACCTTTAAGACCAACAAAGTTTTATTCGAGCTTTCCTCTTCTAAATTTGTTCCAGATCAAATTGTTAGTGTGGAAGCATAGGGGGGAAGTGTGGGTGGGTTAATAGCCCATTGAGGCTTGCAGACTGCAGGGCTGTTTGGAGCCAGTCGATTTCCCCCACAGCTGCACAGCAAGGATTCCAGCCTGGGTTTGTGGATACTCAACTGTAGGATTCCGGGGGTTTTAAAGTGTGATATTGTGAATATGGGTTAACCCGTGCAGGCTGGGCTCACTCCAGTGCCTGAGGCCACACATCCAAAATGGCCCCCCTTCAACACGGCACAGCCCAGTCCAGCAGGATAACCTGTTGTGTCTGCCCCACTGAAATGAACAAGACATTAATGTTGCCTCGTGGCCATGGTGTATGGTTGCCAACTCCATCCTGGGGAAATTCCTGGGGTTTTGGGGTTGGAACCTGGGGAGGGCAGGGCTTGAGGAGAGGAGGGATCTCAGCGAGACAAAGTGTCATAGAGGCCACTCTCCAGAGCAGCCCTTTTCTCCAGGGGAACGTCGTCTGGACATAAGGTGTGATTCCGGGGGGGTCTCCAGGCCCCCCTGGAGGTTGGCAAGCCTGCTGCGATGGACCAGATCCCTCTGCCTCTGTGCCACCTTCGGTAGCCGTGGAGATCTGTTGCCCAAGACCTCCCTCTCCCTCCACTGCATGGTACGGCCCCCTCCAACCTTTCCTCATAGGGAAAGTGTTCCAGCAGGATAACCTGTTGTTTCTGCCCCACTGAAATGACTGAGACATTAACGTTGCCTCGTGGCCATGGTATATGGTTGCCAACTCCATCCTGGGGAAATTCCTGGAGTTTTGGGGTTGGGACCTGGGGAGGGCAGGGCTTGAGGAGGGGAGGGATCTCAACGAGACAAAGTGTCATAGAGGCCACTCTCCAGAGCAGCCCTTCTCTCCCGGGGAACGTCGTCTGGCCATAAGGTGTGATTCTGGGGGGTCTACTCTCCAGGCCCCACCTGGAGGTTGGCAAGCCTACTGCGATGGACCAGATCCCTCTGCCTCTGTGCCACCTTCGGTAGCCATAGAGATGTGTTGCCCCAGACCTCCCTCTCCCCCCACTGCATGGTACGGCCCCCTCCAAGACTCACGCCCTCCACCCTACCCCTTGCTGAGCTGGGAAGAAAATCGCCCCCCTCCACCTCCTGCCCTTTCCTCCTGTTTATCCTTGAGGTCCCCGCCCCCTGCCCTCCTCTGCTGTTCACAGACACCTTCAGACTTTGATCCAAGACTTTCGGGAGACCTTTTTTCTTCTGTCAGGTCTTACAACATCCACACATTCTTTTGCAGGTTGGCCGTCTGCTTTGAGCGGACGTCTCGGGGGAACCCGGTTGGGGAGTTCTTGCCGGGTGCTTAACACGCTTCATAAAGTAGGAGAATGATTATGTTTTCAGAAGAATAGTGTGTTGTCGGCAAGGACTCCCTACTAGTGTGATGTGCACAACAAAGGCAGGCTCTCACCTAATGTCGGAGCGGCAGACTTAGGGTGGCCAGTCTCCAGGCAGGGCTTGGAGATCTCCTGGATTTTCGACTGATTTCCAGATGACAGCGATCAGCTGCCCTGGAGAAAATAGCAGCCTTGGAAGGTGGACTCTGGGGCATTATCATCCATTGAAGCCCCCCCCCTCCAATGCTCCCTCTCAGCTGTGGAGCCTTGTGAGCAAAAATTCCACTTTGTGAGCTCCTGGCATTCTAGTGGTGAGCGAGCAGTTCAGCTACTGCGTAAACCAGTTTGCTCTTCTGGAGCCCTCCTTCCTGAGCTAAGACAAAGATGTGTGAGCCGGAGGCTAAAAAACTGTGAGCCGGCTCACACTAGCTCAGCTTAGAGGGAACGCTATTCCTCTCCACAAGCCCCGCCCTCCCCAGGCTCCACCCCCCAAATCGCCAGTTATTTCCCAACCCGGAGCTGGCAGACCAAC
>NW_015160901.1:127114-131268 GCF_001447785.1 Gekko japonicus | reverse complement strand
CAGTGTTCCCTCTAAGCTGAGTTAGTGTGAGTTAGCTCACAGTTTTTTCGCCTCCGGCTCACAGATTTTTGCCTCAGCTCAGGGAGGATGGCTCCACAGCAACTGATTTATGCAGTAGCCAAATCGCTTGCTCACCACTTTTATGCCAGTAGCTCACAAAGCAGAAGTTTTGCTCACAAGACTCCACAGCTTAGAGGGAACATTTGTAACATCACGATTCTTTGGGGAAATGGAATGGCCGATGGCAATTCTAGATTAGATTAGATCCAGGTGTGTTGGTCTGAAGCCGTAGAACAAATTTAGAGTCCAGTGGCACCTTTAAGACCAACAAAGTTTTATTCGAGCTTTCCTCTTCTAAATTTGTTCCAGATCAAATTGTTAGTGTGGAAGCATAGGGGGGAAGTGTGGGTGGGTTAATAGCCCATTGAGGCTTGCAGACTGCAGGGCTGTTTGGAGCCAGTCGATTTCTCCCACAGCTGCACAGCAAGGATTCCAGCCTGGGTTTGTGGATACTCAACTGTAGGATTCCGGGGGTTTAAAAGTGTGATATTGTGAATGTGGGTTAACCCGTGCAGGCTGGGCTCACTCCAGTGCCTGAGGCCACACATCCAAAATGGCCCCCCTTCAACACGGCACAGCCCAGTCCAGCAGGATAACCTGTTGTGTCTGCCCCACTGAAATGAACAAGACATTAATGTTGCCTCGTGGCCATGGTGTATGGTTGCCAACTCCATCCTGGGGAAATTCCTGGGGTTTTGGGGTTGGAACCTGGGGAGGGCAGGGCTTGAGGAGAGGAGGGATCTCAGCGAGACAAAGTGTCATAGAGGCCACTCTCCAGAGCAGCCCTTTTCTCCAGGGGAACGTCGTCTGGACATAAGGTGTGATTCCGGGGGGGTCTCCAGGCCCCCCTGGAGGTTGGCAAGCCTGCTGCGATGGACCAGATCCCTCTGCCTCTGTGCCACCTTCGGTAGCCGTGGAGATCTGTTGCCCAAGACCTCCCTCTCCCTCCACTGCATGGTACGGCCCCCTCCAAGACTCACGCCCTCCACCCTACCCCTTGCTGAGCTGGGAAGAAAATCGCCCCCCTCCACCTCCTGCCCTTTCCTCCTGTTTATCCTTGAGGTCCCCGCCCCCTGCCCTCCTCTGCTGTTCACAGACACCTTCAGACTTTGATCCAAGACTTTCGGGAGACCTTTTTTCTTCTGTCAGGTCTTACAACATCCACACATTCTTTTGCAGGTTGGCCGTCTGCTTTGAGCGGACGTCTCGGGGGAACCCGGTTGGGGAGTTCTTGCCGGGTCTAACACGCTTCATAAAGTAGGAGAATGATTATGTTTTCAAAAGAAGAGTGTGTTGTCGGCAAGGGCTCCATACTAGTGTGATGTGCACAACCAAGGCAGGCTCTCACCTAATGTCAGAGTGGCAGACTTAGGGTGGCCAGTCTCCAGGCAGGGCTTGGAGATCTCCTGGATTTTCGACTGATTTCCAGATGACAGCGATCAGCTGCCCTGGAGAAAATAGCAGCCTTGGAAGGTGGACTCTGGGGCATTATCATCCATTGAAGCCCCCCCCCTCCAATGCTCCCTCTCAGCTGTGGAGCCTTGTGAGCAAAAATTCCACTTTGTGAGCTCCTGGCATTCTAGTGGTGAGCGAGCAGTTCAGCTACTGCGTAAACCAGTTTGCTCTTCTGGAGCCCTCCTTCCTGAGCTAAGACAAAGATGTGTGAGCCGGAGGCTAAAAAACTGTGAGCCGGCTCACACTAGCTCAGCTTAGAGGGAACGCTATTCCTCTCCACAAGCCCCGCCCTCCCCAGGCTCCACCCCCCAAATCGCCAGTTATTTCCCAACCCGGAGCTGGCAGCCCAACATGTTGAAATTCCTCCTCGCTCCTCCCCTTCACCAGGCTCCACCCCCAAATCTCCAGGAATCTCCCAACCTGGAGTTGGCAACTGTAGCACTGGCAGCTCGTGCCCAGAAGGAAGGAGCTGTGTGCCATCTTAACCAGAGGCTGACTTTGAAATGCCCTTTGCGTGACGGAGTGCCCTGAGAGAAATGCTGTGGGTTCGTGTTCCTCCGCCGCGTTTCCATAAAAAGAAGGCACACCTCATTTGGCTTGAACTTCCTTGTCAATTGTGGGCGGCGGAAAGGTGACGGAGGTGATGCTGCTGCGTGGGCGGGGCTGGGAAGCCGGGACTCCGTGGGCTCCTCCAGTGTCCCTTCCCGAAGGCACCTCTGGCCCCAGGAGGAGCCTTCCTCCACCATCCTGTGGCAACTTAGCAGCGCTGTGTCACCGAGCAAAGGACTCAGCGGTGTGGCTCTTGCCCTGACCCAGTTTTCCCAGGAAGAAGGAAGCGCGGCCTCGATGTGCCAAGGGGGAGCCGCCGGAGGAGGGGAATGTGGGTCACCCTCTGTGCTGGAATGCAAAGAGGCCCCCAAATCTCCAGGAATCTCCCAACCTGGAGTTGGCAACTGTAGCACTGGCAGCTCGTGCCCAGAAGGAAGGAGCTGTGTGCCATCTTAACCAGAGGCTGACTTTGAAATGCCCTTTGCGTGACGAAGTGCCCTGAGAGAAATGCTGCGGGTTCGTGTTCCTCCGCCGCGTTTCCATAAAAAGAAGGCACACCTCATTTGGCTTGAACTTCCTTGTCAATTGTGGGCGGTGGCGGAAAGGTGACGGAGGTGATGCTGTTGCGTGGGCTCCTCCAGTGTCCCTTCCCAAAGGCACCTCTGGCCCCAGGAGGAGCCTTCCTCCACCATCCTGTGGCAACTTAGCAGCGCTGTGTCACCGAGCAAAGGACTCAGCGGTGTGGCTCTTGCCCTGACCCAGTTTTCCCAGGAAGAAGGAAGCGCGGCCTCGATGTGCCAAGGGGGAGCCGCCGGAGGAGGGGAATGTGGGTCACCCTCTGTGCTGGAATGCAAAGAGGCGGCAGCGTCACAAAAGGCCCGAGGCCCTCTTGCTCAGCCTGAAAGTAGCGCAAGGGATGTTTGTGCGCTCCGCAGCAGCCGGGGAGAGGGGGTTGCCAGTCCCCCAGCTGGGGCCTGGGGGTCCCCTGGAATTACAACTGATCCCCACCCTCTGCTGTGGATCTAGGGGGCCATCGGCAAGTCACTCCCCTGCAGGGGGAAGGTCTGAAGCCTACCCCTCAGGGCTGGTGTTGCGACAAAGTCTCCTGAAAGTTACAAAGCAGCCTCCCTGAATGGGGCTTGTGCCGTGGCTGCAACCTCCAGAGCCAGGGGTGTAAACAGCTGTCGCAGAAGGGCCCCAGCTTCAGGCCCTGGCATCTCCCATTAGGACCAGTGTTCCCTCTAAGCTGAGTTAGTGTGAGCTCGCTCCCAGTTTTTTAGCCTCCAGCTCACACAGTTTTGTCTTCGCTCAGGAAGGAGGGCTCCAGAGCAAACTAGCTTATGTAGCAGCCGAATCGCTGGCTCACTGCTTTCATGCCAGGAGCTCACAAAGTAGAATTCTTGCTCACAAGACTCCACAGCTTAGAGGGAGTGTGTGTGAAGGATCTCAGCCTGAGACCCTGGAAAGCAGCTGCCAGTCTGAGCAGGCAATGCTGACCTTGCTGGACCAAGGTTCTGATTCCGTAGGAGGCAGGTGCTCATGTGTTTGCCCCTCCAGCTGTGTACCTCTCTTTAATAGACACTAACCAAACAACTGCTCCTCAGGGAGGGGCAAAGCACACCTCCTTTCAGAGCAGAAGGCCCTGGGTCCAGTTATGTCAGCTCGGGCAGTAAAACGGGGAACAGCCTTTCTCTGTCTCTAGGGCTGCCAACCTCCAGGAACGGCCTGGAGGTCTCCCAGAATCACAACTGATACCCAGAGGACAGAGATCCCCTGGAGAAAAGGGTTGCTTTGGATCAGGGGTCATTTCGTAGAAAAGGAGGTGGAGGAGCTCATTAGTGTAACTCATTAGCATAACCTATTTGCATATGCCCAGAGGTCATTTCGGGGGGGATCGCGGGGGAACGCAGCTCCCCCGGGTAAGCTACGGGGGGCGGGGCACATGACGAAGCCCCGCCCCCTGCTTCCGGCCGCCCCGCTTCCGGCCCTCATTCAGCCAGGAGGAGGCAGGAGAAGAGGGAGGGTAAGTTGCTTCCTCCCTGCCTCTCCCCACCCCTGCATGCCTGGGGCCAGGGAGGGCTTTCGCGGGG
>NW_015160901.1:119673-126980 GCF_001447785.1 Gekko japonicus | reverse complement strand
TCAGGCTCCACTGGACTGTTTTGGATTGCTAGCTATTGGGGGGAATGTGCAGATCTGTCTTCGCAGAGGAGGGAGAGCTTCTACCTGAATAAAGCTTGGTCTTAAAGGTGCCACTGGACTGTTTTGGGCTGGGGGGCCAGGGGGAGCTCTGCAACTTACCTGGCTGCTTCTTGCTTTGACTGAGGGCTGCTGGGAGCAGGAGGTGGGGCTTGTTGCATGTGCCCGCCCCCTGGGCCCTTTACTGCCAGAGCTCCGCTCCTGTGCGCTCCGGCAGGAAATGACCCCTGCTTTGGATGCTGAACTGTATGGCATTATAGTCCTCGGAGGTACCACCCCTCCCCGAACCCCACCCTTCCCAAAATCCACTCCCCAAATCTCCAGGAATTTTCTCACCTGGACTTGGCAACCCTGCCTGCTTCTCATGGTGCACAGCCTCTGCTAGCTTGAAGAGATGCCCCTGAGCTAGTTGGACGGGGAGAAGATGAGCTTCATAGGGTTCCAGTCCCGCCAGGGACCGGGAGCTCGCTCCAGACAGGATGGGGGTCCCCCTCCCCATTTGAAGTGGGGAGCTCAGCTCGGACTCCTGGGTTCCAGGCAGGGCCAGTGTCCCCTCTGAGCTGAGTCAGTGTGAGCTAGCTCACGGTTGTTTAGCCTCCGGCTCACACATTTTTGCCTTGGCTCAGGAAGGATGGGGCTCCAGAGCACACTAATTTAGGCAGTAACCAAATCGCTCGCTCACGCAACTTCAAGGCCAGGAGCTCACCAAGTAGAATTTTTGCTCACGAGACTCCACAGCTTAGAGGGAGCCTTGGTCAGGGCTCTGCCTTCGCCCTCCTGCCTCTGTTTCCTCCTCATCTGTGCAACGGGATGTCAATAAGGGAGTTGCTGGTCACCGATGATGGCTGCGGTCCATGCATGCCGGCCTTCTCTCTCGGCTGCCTTGACCTGGTTTTGGGGGGAGCGCTTAAGTGCAGCCCTCGAAAAGGTGATACTGGGAGGATCCGGCCGCCGGCTGCACGCCTGGCTCCTTACTCACAGGCCTCGAGAGAGAGCCACTGATTTCGCAAGGAACGTCAGCGACAGAAAACTGCCCGAGCTCAGCTCCGACCTGGACCCAGCCGGGCCGCATTCCCCGTCTCCTTGGCCAAACAACTCTGCCCTACATTTCTCACCTTAAACTTCAGGGTGGGGAGCCTAATTTAAAGGGCCGTAATTGCATTTGCCAGGCGGGTGTAATTGGGCATCCTCTTTTCTTTTTTTAAAGGCAAAGGGATTAGAGGAACAGTAAGCAGAACAGACTGGATCGATCCCGCCTCTTGTGGTATGAGGAACCCACAAGCAGTCTGACACTTTTATGGCGCCCTTTTTACAGACTGGGGTAAAAACTTAAACTGCTTGACCTTTGGCACAGCCTCAGATTGAAACAGAACTCGTTCCTGGTACTGGAAACCCTGGAAAGATGTTACCTGCTCTGAGCCCGTCTTTGGGAGAGCGGGCTATAAATCAAATAAATGAAGAAATAACAACAACAACAACAACAATAATAATAATAGGAGAAGAGTGCTCCTGAGCATGCACAGAGTGCCATAATTACGGTTGCCAGCCTCTGGGTGGGGCCGGGAGATCTTCCAGTCTACAGAGATCAGTCCCCCCTGGAGAAAAACGGCTGCTCAGGAGGGCATGTTCCATGTCACTCTACCCTGTTGAGTTCCCTCCACGGGCTCCACCCTCAAATCTCCATGGATTTCCCAACCCAAGGTTGGTAGCCCTACTAAGCAAAGCAGCACTTCTGAAAGCACTGCGGTGGCTTGCTGGCCAGCCTGGAACCCGTCCTTTCAGCAAGTTAGCCCCAGAAAGCATTGATTAAACACGAAGCCCCCAATTTTTCGTGGGACACAGCATGGCTTAACTGTGGGGGAGCACCCCTTGGATCTTCCATCCACACACTGACGATCCAGGAGTGCAGGGACCTCCAATCATAGAATCGTAGAATGTTAGCGTTGGAAGGGACCTTGCAGGTCATCTAGTCCAACCCCCTGCACTCTGCAGGAGCAGAGCCGAAAGATAGTCCTACGACATACATGAAAGATGGTCGTCCAGTCTCCGCTTGAAAACGTCCAGCGAAGGAGCCTCCACCACCTCCCGAGGCAGACTGTTCCACTGCTCAAACACTCTGACAGTCAGGAAGTTTCTCCTGATATTTAGCCGGTATCGACTCCCTTGTAGTTTCCATCCATTGGATCTAGTCTTGCAATCTGGAGCAAGAGAGAATAGATCCGCTCCATCTTCTACATGACAGCCCTTCCGATATTGGAAGACTGCAATCCTGTCCCCTCTATGCCTCCTCTTTCCCAGGCTAAACGTACCCAACTCTTTCAGCCTTTCCTCGTAAGACTTGGATTCCAACCCTCTCACCGTCCTCGTTGCCCTCTTCTGGACACGCTCGAGCTTGTCAACACCCTTCCTGAAATGTGGTGCCCCGAACTGGACACAGGACTCCAGGTGAGGCCTCTGACCATTCCCTCACAGAGGGTCTGACAGGTGAGTGGAGTGGGCTTGGGTTGCCAACTCTGACTTGGGAAATTCCTGGAGACTTGCAGGTGGCGCCTGGGGACGGGGGTTTACTCTCCAAGCAGCCAGTTTCTCCAGGGAAACTGATCCTGTGTCAATCAGCTGGAATTGCAGGGAACCTCCAGGCCTCACCTGGAAGTTGGCAAGGAAGGAGGTGAAGCGAGAAATAAAACCTGGGGTGTCGAAGCTCCCGGATCACTTACTGCCAGTGTTCCCTCTAAGCTGAGTTAGTGTGAGCCAGCTCACAGTTTTTTAGCCTCCGGCTCACACGTTCTTGTCTTCGCTCAGGAAGGGATGGCTCCGGAGCAAACTAAGTTATGCAGTAGCCAAATCGCTCGCTCACAACTTTCATGCCAGTAGCTCACGAAGTAAAATTTTTGCTCACAAGACTCCACAGCTTAGAGGGAGCATTGCTTACTGCCACAGCTTACGGTGGAGACTGGTTGGACCAGCTCCGCCTCGGAAACTGTGATGCCGGATGCCTCAATAATTAATTGAAAATAATAACCGTGTCCCCGAGTCCTCCATGGAACTCTCCCCTCCCCTTCAAACTCACTCCAGGAGAAAAGCCGGGGTCAAAGGGACTAGCACAACGTGCGCGCGGAGGGTGTGTGCAGGATCCGGGCTGGAATCCCTGCGCTCTGTTTCCTTTTCAAGTTAGGATAAGAAACAGCAAGTCCGAGGGAGTGCTGTTTGGAGAGATGAGATCTTGCGATTCTTTTTTGCAATGGCGAGGGGCTCGGTATAATGCCGGACCGTACCTGCTTCTGTCTGTCCCGACAGAGGCCACTACAGCGGAAAACCCTCGTCGGTTTTGTGCAATAGAGGCTGGTCTCGAAAGACAGGTTGTGCGGAAGCTTTCGAGTTTCCCAGAACTCTTAGCTGAGCAGAGGAGGAACGTTTTAGGCCTGGCAAATCATTTTGTGGACCTTGAAAAGTCTGTGCATTGGAAACACACGAACACACACCCAGCTGCCCTCTGTTGAATCAGACCACCCGCCCATCAAAGTTAGTCTTGTCTACTCAGACGGGCAGCAGCTCTCCACGCAGTGTTCCCTCTAAGCCAGTGGTGGCGAACCTATGGCACGGGTGCCAGAGGTGGCACTCAGAGCCTTCTCTGTGGGCACCATCGCCCCAGCCAGGCCCAGACCATCATTAAAGTGTCAAATTCTCTGCCAAATAATTTTAAGTAAAGGAAAGCATTTGGGATTGCTTTCCTTACTTTGTTTGGATCATCTTAAGTTAACGCATGAGCTGTTTTTCCTAAAGTAAAACCTCCGTATTCAGGTTAAATTGCCGTGTTGGCACTTTGCGATAAATAAGTGGGGTTTGGGTCGCAGTTTGGCCACTCGGTCTCTAAAAGGTTCGCCACCACTGCTCTAAGCTGAGTCGGTGTGAGCTAGCTCATAGTTTTTTAGCCTCCGGCTCACAGATTTTTGCCTTAGCTCAGGAAGGGATGGCTCCAGAGCAAACTAATTGATGCAGTAGCCAAATGGCTCGCTCACAACTTTCATGCCAGGAGCTCACAGTGTAGGATTTTTGCTCACATGACTCCACAGCTTAAAGGGAGCATTGGGTCTCAGGCTTCCACATCAACTCCCGCCTGCTCCTTTTAACTGGAGATGCCGGGGACTGAACTTCGGGCCTTTTGGCACACCAACCCGATGCTCTACAAGATGCCAGCCTCCAGGTGGGGCCTGGGGATCTCCCGGGATTACAGCTCGTTTCCAGACTACAGAGATCAGTTCCCCTGGAGAAAATGGCTGCTTTGGAGGGGGGTGGCCTCTCTGGCATTATACCTTGCTGAGGTCCCTCGCCTCCCCAGGCTCCATCCCGAATCTCCAGGAATTTCCCAAGCTGGAGTTGGCAATTATACTGCTCCCCGCTGGTGGCCTGGCACCCCTGGCTACTGCCATTCCCATGTACGGCCATTAATCCTGTCCATTTTGGTTCTTGACGTGAAAAGCCCAAATGGCCATGCCACCGATGCACAGCTGGTAAAGGTCAAGGTTCCCCTTGCTCGAAAGCCAGTCGAATCCGACTCTAGGCGGCGGTGCTCATCTCCGTTTCCAAGCCGAAGAGCCGACGAGGTCCGAAGACGTTTCCGTGGTCGTGTGCCGGCATGACTAGATGCCGAGGCGCACGGAACGCTGTTCCCTTCCCACCGAAGCGGTCCCTATTCATCGACTTGCAATTTCTTGCTTTCGAACGGCTACGTTGGCAAGAGCTGGTGCTGGAGACGGGAGCCTCACTCCGTCATGCGGCACTCGGGCCTCGAACTACCAAACTACCAACCTTCCGGTCTGCAGCTCAGTGTCTTACCCTCTGAGCCACAGCTGGTGAACACAGGCTAGAAACGGCCAAGATGCCACCTTGCAGAGCGGAGGGTCCCTTCTGGGGCGGGCGGTCTTGCCCTGGGCCTCTTACCCCTGGCTCCCAGTGGCCGTCCAGGGAATTTTCCTGGCAAGGTAAAGGGCTGGTCCGCCCCAGGTAGCCTGCCGGATTTTATGGCTTTATGAAGGGCAGCAGGACTCCTGACTGAAGGTGAGCAAGAGCCCTGCTGCAGACAAGCCCTGCTGCAGACGAGCACGCCCGGTTCGGCTAGGGAGGCGGCTTCTCTCCGGGTGTTTGTTTCTCCTGCAGATCTTATATGTGTGTGTGTGTGGGGGGGGGTTGGTCGGTGTGGGAGGCTGCATAAACAGCACGTTCCTAGAAAGGGCCCGAGACGGAAGGGAACCCAAACGACCCAACCCAGCACCCGCCCTGCAAGCAACGGCTGAAGAGTTGTGGGGAGGGAAGCTTTTTAGTTTAGAGGAAAGAAAACGAAGGGGTAGGGTTGCCAACATCCAGGTGGGACCCGAAGATCTCCAGGAATTTAGGGACGCCAGCCTGCTGGTGGGACCTGGGAATTCCCCGGAATTACAGCTCATCTCCAGACTACAGAGATCAGTTCCCCTGGAGAAAAGGGCTGCTTTGGAGGGTGGACTCTACGGCGTTATGCCCCACCGATAGGGTTGCCAGGTCTGGGTTGGAAAAGACCTGGAGACTTTGGGAGTGGATCCGGGAGAGGGCGGGGTTTGGGGAGGGGAGGGGCCTCAGCATGGTACAAATGTCCTAGAGAGTCCACCCTGCAAAGAAGCCATTTTCTCCAGGGGAGCTGATCTCTGAGAGCCAGTCTGGTGCAGTGGTTAAGTGTGCGGACTCTAATCTGGGAGAACCGGGTTTGATTCCCCACTCCTCCACTTGCACCTGCTGATGTGACCTTGGGTCAGTCACAAGCTCTGGCACAGCTGTCCTTGAAAAAGAGCCGTTTGTGTCAGAGTTCTCTCAGCCCCACCCACCTCACAGGGTGTCTGTTGTGGGGAGGGGAAGGGAAAGGAGTTTGTAAGCCGCTCTGAGACTCCAAGTGAAGGGCGGGATATAAATCCAATCTCTTCTCTTCTTATTCTTCTGTCAGTTGGAGAGTAGTTGTAAAAGCGGGAGATCTCCAGGTTCCACCTGGAGGCTGGCAACTGTACCCACCGAGGTCTGTTCCCCTCCCCAGACTCCACCACAAAATCTCCAGGAATTTCCCCACCTGGAGCTGACAACCCCGGGGAGACATGATTGAGGTTTATGAGATTATGCAGGGGGGGTGGGGGTGGAGAGAAGGAATTCCCCCACCCATAATACTAGACCTCAAGAGCCCCCAGATGGGCATCAAAAGGGGGGGGGGAAACCAGACAAAAGAAACAGTTTCTTAATTATTGTAATTGATTTATGGGAGTCACTTCCACAAGATGCAGCAACGGGCGCTAGCTGAGATGGCTTTACAAGGGGATTTAGACAGATTCCTAGAGAGCAGGCCTCTCCTTGGCTACGGGGCCTCATGCTGATGCATCAAGCAGGGATCATGGGTGTGTGTGTGTGGTAGTTGTGAATTTCCTGCATTGTGCAGGGGGTTGGACTAGATGACCCTGGAGGTCCCTTCCAACTCTCTGATTCTATGACTCTGTGCCCCTCGGCCCTTCCATCGCTTCACTGACAAGACATTACGACTCGGTAAGTGCTGAAGGTGAAATAAGATATTAAAAATTCAGTCTTCTTCCAGGCCATCGCCCAGGCCAGACTAATGGGGCCTCCATGTTCAGAGGCAGTCTAGCTCTCAATTCTGGTTGCAAGAGAGGGCCAACAACAGAGGGGACTCAGGGACTCTAAATCTGCTGCTTGTCACTCTTTGGGGGCAGCTGAGTATCCATTGCAGGAAACAAGGGGGCAGACACCAGGTTGATCCAGGACTGAGGTTGCCAACTGAGGTTGGGAAATTCCTGGAGATTTGGGGGGGGGGCTTGGGAGGGTGGAGGTTGGAGAGGGAACTATAGTTGGACCATAAGGAAGGCCGAGCGCCAAAAAACAGATTATTTTGAATTATGGTGCTGGAGAAGACTCTTGAGAGAGTCCCTTGGACTGCCAGGAGATCAAATCAGTCAATCCTTAAAGAAATCAACCCTGACTGTTCCCTGGAAGGCCAGAGACTGAAGCTGAAATACTTTGGCCACCAAATGAGAAGGGAGCCCTCACTGGAGGAGACCCTGATGCTGGGAAAGATTGAAGGTCAAAGAAGACGGGGACAGCAAAGGATGAGATGGTCAGACAGTGTTATCGATGCAGCGAACGTGAAATTAAGCAAACTCCGGAGGACAGGAGGGCCTGGCGTGATGTGGTCCATGGGGTCGCGAAGAGTCCGACTCGACTGT
>NW_015160901.1:107416-119483 GCF_001447785.1 Gekko japonicus | reverse complement strand
TGACTGACCCAAGGCCACACCAGCAGCTGCATGTGGAAAAGTGGGGAATCAAACCCAGTTCTCCTGGGACCCGAGTCCACACTCTTAACCACTACACCAAGCTGGAGCCGATCTCTGTCAGTGGGAGATCTCCAGGCCCCACCTGGAGGCTGGCAGCCCTAATCCCATGGCAAGACAACAGAGGTGACTCCATCTTGGCTTGTGGCCTGGGAGTAACCTCCAGGCAGAGCCATCTGACTGGCTTCTCTCTGACGGCCGGCCCTTTAGGCCTCTGAGATAAGGACTAATTTAATTTTCCACAATGGGAGGCGGGTGGAGGGGGTGGGTGGCTTTCAGTGCTGAATGCAGCTCTGTGTGGCCATGGGAGTTCTCCTGCCTCCGGCTGCCAGCAGACCTGAATTTCCACACTTGGTCATTAAAGGCTCCTCTCCCCCCCCCCCAGGCCAGCCCCTAACCACTGGAGGGGGGGGCGTCCCCTTCTTATCTTGAAGGGCAGAACTGATAGGGAACACAAAGAGATGGAGACAGACAAGTTATACAGCTCAGGCGACCAGGAAAGCCGAAAGGAAATAAAATAAAATCTTCCCAGGTCTTTTGGTGTCTTCGCATCAAACAGACCGCACTTTGAATTTGCAGGTCTCTCCTTCTGGGTTCTCCCCCCACCCCCAGCTTATTGACTCTCCGTCTCTCTCTCTTTCCTGCCGACTTATTGCTTGAACCTTATGGTTTGAACCTTACCTGCGATTCCACTGAACAAGTGTGCTTTGCACACCAAAGCTCACACCTTGAATAAACCTTTGCTGGTCTTAAAGGTGCCTCCGGACTCTACATTTGTTGTACTGGTTCAGATCAGCACGGCTGACCAGTTTGGTGTCGTGGTGAAGTGCGCGGACTCTAATCTGGGAGAACCGGGCTTGATTCCCCACTCCTCCACTTGCACCTGCTGGATGACCTTGGGCAAGCCATCGTTCTGGTCAGAGCTGTTCTCTCAGGGACAGCTCTAGGAAAAGCTCTCTCAGCCCCACCTACCTTGTTGTGGGGAGGGGAAGGGAAAGGTTTCTGTAAGCCACTCTGAGACTCCGAGTGAAGGGCGGGGTACAGGGCTATTTTGGGGCAGGAACGCAAAGGAACGGAGTTCCGGCTGGCTCCTGAGTTGGCCACACCCAGCAGGGACTCATTAGCATAATAGGCCACACCCAACCACAGAAATTCATTAGGATTGGCTACATTAGGGGTGTGTGGCCTAACATGCAAAGGAGTTCCTGCTACAAAAAAGCCCTGGGTTTTGACCACAAACAAGGTCAACAGAATAAGAAGCAAAAGGTGGGTGTGGCTGGATGACCACACTTCTGGTAACATGAGGGTGTGGCCTAACATGCTAATATGCTGTGCTGTCAAGGGTGTGGCCTAATATGCCAATGAGTGTCTGCTGTGGGGTGTGGCCTATTATGCTAATGAGTTCCTGCTGGGCTTTTTCTACAAAAAAAGCCCCGGCGGGGTATAAATCCAATCCCTCTCCCTCTCCCTCAACTGGATCTATCTTTATGGCAACCCAGTGGGGTTTTCAAGGCAAGAGATGTCCAGAGGTGGTTGTCCATTGCCCGCCTCCACGTCACAACCCTGGACTTCCTTGGTGGTCTCCCTTCCATATCCTGGCCACAACTGACCCCGCTTAGCTTCCAACATCTGACTCCTATTACAGAGGGAAGGACTGAGGTTTAACTTTCATATTCCAGAAGGGCAGCTGTGTCCATCTGCTAACATGAAAAAAATAGGCAGCCATTTAAGGGAGCACTCCTTACTTAGAAGTAAGTCCCATCTTATTCAGGGCTTACTCTCAGCAGGTCTCCTTAGGGTTTCAACCTATATGGCCCCCTTAAAACTAACCGGGTGTTATCCTAGTAGAAAACTGATGTCCAAGAGCCCCTTCTTCCAACATAGCTCTAGTCCACAAAAGCTTATGAGGCAATGAAAGCTTACTGCCAGGCCTTAAGGCAAGGGTGTCAAACATGCGACCCGGGGGCCAGATCAGGCCCCCGGAGGGCTTCTATCAGGCCCGCAGTGGAACTGGCTGTCTTCTGCTGCTTCTTCCAGTTCTGCTGCTGCTGCGTCATCGTAGGTTTGCAGCTTACAGAGACACACCTGAACAGCATACTCAAGATTGCAACAGCACAGACATTTTGATGCAGCAATTCAGAGCAAGAGGTGTTAGTTATCAGCAGGGGTCGTTTTGTAGAAAAAGAGCTAGGGGAACTCATTAGCATAACTCATTAGCATATGCCACACCCCCTGACATCACCGGAAGTGTGCTTTTGCGGAGAGACTCAGGGAGGGAGGGAGGGAGATTTAAACTCATTTGCATATGCCTTAACTCATTTATGGAGCTGTGGTGGCTCAAGTGGTTAAGTGGTTAGTTCCAGCTCCTGCCAACCTAGCAGTTCGAAAGCAAGAAATTGCAAGTAGATAAATAGGTACCACTTCGGTGGGAAGGTCACAGCGTTCCGTGCGCCTTGGTGTTTAGTCATGCCGGCCACATGACCACGGAAACGTCTTCGGACAGCGCTGGCTCTTCGGCTTGGAAACGGAGATGAGCACCGCAACCCTAGAGTCGGACTCGACTGGCTTTCGAGCAAGGGAACCTTTACCTTTACCTAACTCATTTTAAACATGCCTGCCCTTGTTCAGGGGGTGTGACATATGCAAACTAGTTATGCAAATGAGCTCCTGCACCTCTTTTTCTAGGAAACGACCCCTGGAGGTAGAGATCTAAATCTGAGCCTTGGCACCATCTGGACTTATCTGGAACCCTCTTCTTTGTCTTCTTGTGGCGTCCTATCGTTGACGTGGCACCGTCCCGTCCCATGCTCTCAGACGGCACCCTCACAGGTGAAGCCTTATGATGATCACCCTGTGGAGTAAGCCAAGACTCTTTATTGCCATATGTTCGTTCAGTTCAGTTCAGTTCAGTTTGCCTTTATTGGCATATAACACTGCTGTAAACATTAATATAAATAGAGAGGAGTAAAAAAGGGGGGGACCGTATTCCAAAATACATAATATAAAATTCATCATGTTACAAAATGTCTTTGTTTACTCCTGTCGTTTTTCCTGCTGCAGCTTCATAGCTGCTTGTAAAAACGTAGCTACCTTCAGTGTCGTTTCACCTTTATTTCGTAGAAAAAGAGGTGCAGGAGCTCATTAGCATAACTCATTATCATAACTTATTTGCATATGCCACACCCCCTGACATCACCAGATGTGTGTCAGAAGGCAACACCCACTGCAACTTACCTGGCTGCTTCTTGCTCCTCATGGCCCGGGGCTGCTGGGAGCAGGGGAGCAGGGAGCCCCCCAACATTCTGCAAAATGACAGAGAGGGTTAGGGACACTCCTGAGAAAGCCAGTTTGGTGCAGTGGTGAAGTGCGCGGACTCTAATCTGGGAGAATCGGGTTTGATTCCCCACTCCTCCACTTGCAGCTGCTGATGTGACCTTGGGCAAGCCATAGCTCTGATAAGAGCTGTTCTTGAAAAAGAGCAGTTTCTGTCAAGAGCTCTCTCAGCCCCACCCACCTCACAGGGTGTCTGTTGTGGGGAGGGGAAGGGAAAGGAGTTTGTAAGCCGCTCTGAGACACCTTTGGGTATAAATCCAATCTCTTCTTCTTCTTCTTCTTGCATGTGCCTGCCCCCTGGGCTCTTTACTGCCGGAGCTCCACTCCTGTGCGCTCCTGCAGGAAATGACCCCTGCCTTTAGAGCATCTGGAAGGCCCGTCATATTAGCTAAGAGTTTAAATATTTGAGACGTATCTCTATTGAAAAGTAACAGTAAAAAAATACATGTGAAATTGTCTCAATACATCTACAGCTATAGTGACAAAAATCTAGCCGAATACGCAATCTTGTTATATCTGCCATGTAAAACCGCAGGTGGCGTAGCGTTGAATCTGGCAAGAGAAAAGTCTCTGCGTTTTTGTGGTACATTTGACCTACAGTAAGGCGAATCTCAGGGCCACGGTGGCTCAGCGGTTAAGACACTGAACTGCAGTAGTTCGGCAGTTCGAGCCTCGAGTGCCACATGACGGAGTGAGCTCCCATCTCTGGTCCCTGCTCCTGCCAACCTAGCAGTCCGAAAGCAAGAAATTGCAAGTAGATAAATAGGTACCGCTTCAGTGGGAAGGGAACAGCGTTCCGTGCGCCTCGGCGTCTAGTCATGCCGGCCACATGAGCACGGAAACGTCTTCGGACAGCGCTGGCTCTTTGGCTTGGAAATGGAGATGAGCAACGCCCCCTAGAATCGGATTTGACTGGCTTTCGAGCAAGGGAAACCTTTACCTTTACCTTGACTTTAAGGGGGGTCTCAAAACCCAATGGCGAACAAGATTTGTTGGCTGAGATAAATAGTCTTTGAGTTTCAATATCAAGAATTCTACACTTAAAATCAGCTGATATACGCCTATCCCCATATGGTGGCAGACAGGTGGTGCCTGAGACAGGCTGACTCAGTGAGCTTGGAGCAGGGGCCAAGTTTGAACCTAGGATTTCTGGGACCACAGCCCCTTCTCTTCGCTTCTTGCCCTAGGCCCGCTCCCAAACAGTGACCAACAATTCATCACAAATAGCGTCTGTTCTCCTGTAGCTAGGGGCTTTGATGCTGTGCCTTGTGTCCCTTTGATGCCCTGTCTCTCTCTCTCTCTTTGATGCCTGTCTGTCTTTTGTGGGTCCCAAGTCCTGATTTGTGCGGAATGTAGTGAGTTAGCTGTGCAAGAAGGGAAGGGAGCGCGCGCATGCACGCACACAGAGACTTGAGGTGCTCTATACACAATGGGAAGCACCAAATCTATTTCTGGAGATGCTATTTGTTTGGGGCTGTAGTCAGTAGCGTGTTTCGGCTTAATGATTAACGCAGCCCCAAGACTGACCTACAACTGCCGCCCGGTTGACGCTGACGGGTTACTGGCCAGCCCACCCCGGCTGGTTGACTCTGTATTTTTCCTGCGCCTGCCGACCATCTGGCTTACGTGTTCATCCTCTGCTTCTTCCAGAGAAGAAAGGAAAGCCCGTTTCTCTTTTTACCTCTGTCCCCAAGGACCCTGGGAGCTCACTCAGCTCCTCTCGTCTCCCCACCGTTGCCAAGTCTTTTCTGGGCAGCTTTTTAAACTCCTGGCCAGCTTCAATGCTATTAAACAGTCATCGGCCAGCCGTTGAAAAGGACAGGAGAGCGGTTTGGATCCACCATTATAGCTCAAGTGTGCAAAGCCATTATACAATCCCCTTCCCAAATGATGGGGAAGCCGGGACTGAGAGTCTGGGAGGATTTGTCCCTAAGTCTGTAGGGAGAAAGGCTGTTGGTGTGATTCGCTGATATATTTTTAAAGATTTGAAAAGATTTCTGCCCCACCTGTCTGTCCTCGTAGGGCCGCCACGGCGGCTAACCAATTAAAACACACCAATCTGTCATGAAAACAATGTAAAACCAGAGCTTCGAACAGGGCTATTTTGGGGCAGGAACGCACAAGAACGGAGTTCAGGCTGGCTCCCGAGTTGGCCACACCCAGCAGGAACTCATTAGCATACTAGGCCACACCCAACAGCAGAAACTCATTGGAATTGGCTACATTAGGGGTGTGTGGCCTAACATGCAAAGGAGTTCCTGCTACAAAAAAGCCCTAAACAGAATAAGAAGCAAAAGGTGGGTGTGTCTGGATGACCACACTTCTGCAAACATGGGGTGTGTGGCCTAATACGCTAAATGAGCTGTGCTGTTAGGGGTGTGTCCTAATAAGCAAATGAATTTCTCCTGTTGGGTGTGGCCTATTATGCTAACGAGTTCCTGCTGGGCTTTTTCTACAAAAAAAAGCCCTGGCTTCGAATAACCTATTATGCTAACGAGTTCCTGCTGGGCTTTTTCTACAAAAAAAGCCCTGGCTTCGAATAAACGCACGAGAGAAAAGCAATAGTTAGAACACTGACAACTTTTTGCAGAGGGCTGAGAGGATACCCAAATGAGCATAAAACATTTTGAAACCTGGGTTGCCTGAGGATCGCACCCCTTGTGAGTATTTGACCGATTTTCTGGCTTCTTGTAAACAATGCTCCCTCTAAGCTGTAGAGTCTTGTGAGCAAAAATTCTACTTTGTGAGCCGCTGGCATTAAAGCTGTGACTGAGCGATTTGGCTACTGCATCAATTGGTTTGCTCTGGAGCCCCATCCTTCCTGAGCTAAGACAAAAATGTGTGAACCAGAGGCTAAAAAACAGTGAGCTAGCTCACACCAACTCAGCTTAGAGGGAACACTGCTTGTAAAGTGTTAACACACAAGCATCCCAATATGTTCTTTTCTTCTCTTGGTGACTAGTTTGAGCGTCTTTGGAGAATTCGGGCCTATGGGCACACACGACAGACAACTGCATGTAAGCTGACAACGTCGGTCTAAACTGAAGTAATTTGCCATCTTCTGCTTCTTGTGTGAGCCACAGACTTGGAAAATTTTGCCTAGTTTTGCTCTGGGCCTCTCTCTCACTCTCCGTCTCCCTCTCCCTCCACACCACTTTCTTCTGCTCTCCCTTTAGTCTTTTCCTTTGCTTTCGTCAATTCCTTCTCAAGTACTTTCTTTCAGTTTAGTGTAGAGCCAGTTTGGTGTCGTGGTGAAGTGCGCGGACTCTAATCTGGGAGAATCGGGTTTGATTCCCCCACTCCTCCACTTGCACCTGGCTGGATGACCTTGGGCAAGCCGTAGTTCTGATAAGAGCTGTTCTCTCAAGAGCAGTCCTTGAAAGAGCTCTCTCAGCCCCACCTACCTCACAGGGTGTCTGTTGTGGGGAGGGGAAGGGAAAGGAGTTTGTGAGCCGCTCTGAGACTCCTTTGGGTAGTGAAGGGCCATGGGGTATAAATCCAGTCTCTTCTTCTTCTTCTCTGCTTTTCATTTTCTGTCATCTTAGTTGGGCTTCTCCATAGCTTTTCCAGCCTTCTTCACTTGGGCTTCCAGTTTCCCTTTTGCCCATCTTCTCTTTCACAGAAACATTTTCTGGAGAAGTCTCCTGATGTATTTTGAGTGAACTCTGCTTCTCCTCTGCCTCTGCTTTGAGTGACCCTCGCTCTTCTTTATGCTTTCCTAAAATGACAATTTCTGGAGCATCTGTGCCACTTGCTGACAAAGGGCATTCTTTTCTCTTTTAACCTCCCCATGGCTGCCTCTCCGTGCTGCGGGAGAAAGCTGGGCCTGTTGAGCTTCTACCTGCCGTGAAGCTGTTCCCTCACACAAGCACACACGAAGCTGCCGTGTTGAGTCCGCTCCTTGGTCCATCAAGGTCAGTATTGCCCACTCAGACTGGCAGCAGCTCTCCAGGGTCTCAGGCAGAGGTCTTTCACATCATGTCCTTTTTACTGGAGATGTTGGGGATTGAACCTAGGACCTCCTGCATGCCAAGCAGAGGCTCTACCGCTGAGCCACGGCCCCTGCCTACAACGCTGCCTTCTGCTGAAGCCATCAAGGTCAGTATTGTCTACTCAAACTGGCATCAGCTCTCCAGGGTCTCAGGCTGAAGTCTTTCCCATCACCTCCTGCCTGGTCCTTTTAACTGGAGATGCCGGCGGGGGGGGGGGATTGAACCTGTGACCTTCTGCATGCAAAGCAGATGCTCTGCCACTGAGCCACAGCCCTGTTGAAAGCAGTCTGTCATTCTGTCCAGTTTTTCTCAGTGCACCAGAGAGTCAGAATGGAAACCAGAGCTATAGCACTTTTATTAGCATCAGCAAGACAATTGGTGGCGACTAAATGGTTAGAAAACAAACCTCCTAACCTAGATCAATGGTATAACAAAACATGGGAAATGTTTGTTATGTATAAACTAACTGTTAAACTATCCAATGCTTCTCCTGGTAAATATTATAAAAAAGTAGTTGCTGTTTGGTATCCTGTTGTCAGTTATATGTTGAGTAATGATATTGTTCCAAATGATCCAAAATATAAAAATATGATTTATTTTTGAATTTTGTAACAAATATTATAGTTTATTTGTTTGAAATGTAAACTACATATTTTGATATTCTGTAAAACTTGAAAAACTTTAAATAATGATAATAATTAAACAAATGGAAACCAGAGCTTCTCGAGAGGTGTCAGGAGAATCGTTGTCTTCCCCCATGGATGTGCCTTTGTAAATGTCAGATGCGTAAAGGTAAAGGTAAAGGTTCCCTTGCTCGAAAGCCAGTCGAATCCGACTCTAGGGTTGTGGTGCTCATCTCCGTTTCAAAGCCGAAGAGCTAGCGCTGTCCAAAGACGTTTCCGTGGTCATGTGGCCGGCATGACTAAACACCATGGAACACTGTTACCTTCCCACCAAAGCA
The DNA here is from genome assembly GCF_001447785.1 of Gekko japonicus. Taxonomy (NCBI): domain Eukaryota; kingdom Metazoa; phylum Chordata; class Lepidosauria; order Squamata; family Gekkonidae; genus Gekko; species Gekko japonicus. The sequence continues at coordinate 111,140 of NW_015160901.1, read as the reverse complement.
GTACCTATTTATCTAGTTGCATTTTCTTGCTTTCGAACTGCTAGGTTGGCAGGAGCTGGAACTAGAGACGGAGCTCACTCCATCATGCGGCACCCGGGTCTCAAACTGCTGAACTACTGACCTTCCACAGCCTGCAGTTCAGCATCTTAACCACTTGAGCCACCGCAGCTCCATATCCTATGTCAGATGCATAGGTGTTCATAAATGCACTCTGCACATGCTCAGGGAATTCTGTCGTTGGCTAGTACTTTGACTTTCTTTCCGATCTAGAGTCTGGAACAGGCTTCTGGGCTGAGGCTCAAATTCCAGTGGGAGTCAGTCCCATTGAAATCAGCAAGAATTACTTCTAAGTGAACATGTGGGAGGATTGTTTCAGGCAGGTAGAGCTAGGCTTGAGTCCAGTAGCCCCTTAGAGAGGGGGGTTGCGGTGGCTCAGTGGTTAAGACGCTGAACAGCAGACCAGAAGGTCTGTAGTTTGGGAGTTTGAGACCCTAATGCCCTGTAGGGCTGCCATCCTCCAGGTGGGGCCTGGGGATCTCCCGCTTTTACAACTGATCCCAAGCCGAATTACAACTGATCCCCAGCCGAAAGAGATCAGCTCCCCTGGAGAAAATGGCTGCTTCGGAGGGTGAACTCAATGGCATTGTACTGTGCGGAGGCCCCTCCCCTCCCCAAACCCCGCCCTCTCCTGGCTCCACCCCCAAAGTCTCCAGGTATTTTCCAAACCAGACTTGGCAACCCTAATGCCCCGTGACAGAGTGAGCTCTTGTCTCTAGTTCCAGCTCCTGCCAACCTAGCAGTTCAAAAGCAAGAAATTGCAAGTAGATAAATAGGTACCACTTCGGTGGGAAGGGAACAGCATTCCGTGCGCCTCGGCGTCTAGTCATGCCGGCCACATGACCACGGAAACGTCTTTGGACAGCGCTGGCTCTTCGGCTTGGAAACGGAGAGGTGCACCGCACCCCTAGAGTCGGATTCGACTGGCTTTCGAGCAAGGGGGATCCTTTACCCTTTACCTTTTGCCACTTAGAGACCAACAGGAATTTTGGGGCATGAGCTTCCAAGAGTCGAAACTCCCTGCGTCAGAGACTCCCTTCGAGGGCTTTTGTGTCTTGAAAATTGCATTGGTCTCTAAAGTGCTCCTGGACTCGAATCTAGCTCTTCTCCCGAAGATCAAAATGGCTGCCCACCTGAAACTGCCTTCCAGGAGCATCAGGTGCGTAGGAGGAGCTGGCCCAGGATCAAATGAAGGAATGAGCCACAATGGCCACCAGTTACACCCCTCCCCCCACCTGGGCCCTTTCCATCCTCCACAACCAAACCATGCAATTTGGATATCTATGACTCAAATGAAGGGAGGAATGAGGTTTGACCCTAGGGCTGCGTCGGTGTGGTCACCTGAACATTCCCGGGATGAGCAAAAGGAATCGGCCTCCTCCCAGGACTGACCATCTGCATTTCTATGGCCTCATTGATCCATGATACCCATCAGGCGAATAACAAAGTCTGAGTCCAGGGGCACCTTTAAGACCAGACCAGTTTAATTCTGGGTAGAAGCTTTCTGGTGCAGGCACACTTCTTCAGAGACAGTGATTTTTTTAAAAAAGTTTTCTCTTTAACTTTTAACTCCCCCCCCCAATGTAAACAGCTACGTAATAATTCTGTAAAAATACCACAAAAAGGGAAGGACGTTTTCGGCTGTTAGAAGTTTATTTGTGCTTTTGGACATCCTTCGCCTTTTCTGTGAACTTTGAGGTCTTTTGGATATAGTGGAGTCTCTTGTATATTTCCCACTATCATCAAATTGTATTTTGAATTTGCAAATACTGTTTTTGAATTGTGACAAGGTTCCCTCTAAGCTGTGGAGTCTTGTGAACAAAAATTCTACTTTGTGAGCTCCTGGCATTAAAGTTGTGAGTGAGTGGTTTGGCTGCTGCATAAATTAGTTTACTCTGGAGCCCTCCTTCCTGAGCTAAGACAAAAGTGTGTGAGCTGAAGGCTAAAAAACTGTGAGCCAGCTCACACTAACTCAGCTTAGAGGGAACACACCAATTCCTATTGTATCTTCAGTTTATTGTTATTGTATTGCAATAGGCTGATGTCTACGGTTTACTTGTAAAAGCTGTGTATCTTTTGACGGTCTACCCTTGCGGTTTATATTTTTGCATACTACATACGCTTGGGGTCCCTATTGGTTGGCTCCACATGGAGGTTGGCAACTCTGTCTCCAGGTGATCTGATCAACTGATCAACATCTTTGGGTTGTCCCTGGCCAAGGACGTCCGGCTGGCCAGCCTGGTGGAACAAGCTCCCATCGGAGATCAGGGCCCTGCAGGGTTTGTCACAATTCTGCAGGGCATGCAAAACGGAGCTGATCTACGAAATGATTTCAGTTGAGGCAGCGGGTGTTCAGACTCCATTCTTGGCCTCCCCTGCTGGGCCTGAGCCAGCTCACACTAACTCAGCTTAGAGGGAACACACCAATTCCTATTGTATCTTCAGTTTATTGTTATTGTATTGCAATAGGCTGATGTCTACGGTTTACTTGTAAAAGCTGTGTATCTTTTGACGGTCTACCCTTGCGGTTTATATTTTTGCGTACTACAGACGCTTGGGGTCCCTATTGGTTGGCTCCACATGGAGGTTGGCAACTCTGACTCCAGGTGATCTGATCAACTGATCAACATCTTTGGGTTGTCCCTGGCCAAGGACGTCCGGCTGGCCAGCCTGGTGGAACAAGCTCCCATCGGAGATCAGGGCCCTGCAGGGTTTTTCACGATTCTGCAGGGCATGCAAAACGGAGCTGGTCTATTGAGGCAGATTGAGGCAGCGGGTGTTCAGACTCCATTCTTGGCCTCCCCTGCCTGCCGCTTGATACCCCTCAACACCTCTCAGAAGGTTTTCATTCGAGTGCAGCTACCAAGGCAACTCTCACGCTGGTTTGTGTATGAAACTTTGAAACAACGCTCCCTCTAAGCTGTGGAGTCCTGTGAGCAAAAATTCTGCTTTGTGAGCTGCTGGCATTACAGTTGTGAGCCAACGATTTGGCTGTTGTATAAATCAGTTTGCTCCAGAGCCCGCCTTCCTGAGCTAAGACAAAAATGTGTGAGCCGGAGGCTAAAAAAGCTATGAGCTAACTTGCACTGACTCAGCATAGAGGGAACACTGCTTTGAAATGTTTAAATCTATTTGTTTGATTTTTATATGTTGTTTGCCACGATATTTTATATGACCTTAAGAGGCCCTGAGCCCACTTGTGGGGAGGGCGTTACAAAAATCAAATCAAGTCAAATCGATAAATTCTACTTTTCATAGCTGAAGGGTGAAGCACAATATACCCTGTTGTACCTTACTGTCAAGGTTGCAATGCTCCCTCTAAGCTGCGAAGTCTTGTGAGCAAAAATTCTACTTTGTGAGCTACTGTCATTAAAGTTGTGAGCCATTGATTTTGCTATTGCATAAATTAGTTTGCTCTGGAGCCATCCATCCTGAGCTAAGACAAAAATGTGTGAGCTGGAGGCTAAAAAAACCTGTGACCTAGCTCACACGAACTCAGCTTAGAGGGAACACTGGAGGCGAGTTCTAATTCCGGGAGATCTCCAGGTCCCACCTGGGACTTGGCAAGCCTTAGAGACGGGCTCTCCTGGGAACGGCCTGGGGGCAATTGGGGTCAGCGCCGCCTTTGCCTCCCCCCCCGCCCCCCGTTTCCCTGGGCCTGCCCCTT
>NW_015160901.1:105831-106073 GCF_001447785.1 Gekko japonicus | reverse complement strand
GGGGGGGAAGGTTTCCTACAGGGTTTCCAGGGCTCCTTTCCTTGAAGCCGATTTTTTTTTGGGGGGGGCTGTCCTCCCCCAGTTTGGTGATGCAGCAAAAGGTGCATCTGCCGCTATAGCAGCAGGGGAAAGTAGGTCATTCCTGCAGAGTTCGCCTCAAAGCCCCCTTCCACCCAGTCTGTCAACAGCCCCCCCCCCCAGCTAGTTGCCGGGTCTGTCTCCCCTTCCGCCCTGCAAGCACC
>NW_015160901.1:105058-105772 GCF_001447785.1 Gekko japonicus | reverse complement strand
ATATATGGATCACTCTTGCTTTGGAAGTGTATCTGGTGAGGGTGTCCTTCCTGGTAGATGTTCTTCCACCCCCCCCCCCCCCCCAAAAAAAGAAAATTCCTGGGAAGTCTTTGCCAGCACCGAAATGTGCTTTGATCCTGGCCCCCTTCCTCTGTTTGCTGGACCCCTCCCAATCTGCAAACTCCTTAGACGTCCGCCCTCCCCTTCCCAAACATCACCCCCCACACACGCACACACCAACATGGCTTCTTGCATCCCATGGGAGGGTCTTGAACCCTGGCGAGGGCTGTCCTTTCTGCCTTCTACAAGCTTCTGACAAACCCCCCCCCCCTTACGGCTGCACTTGAATGGCACCTGGCTGGCATGCTAATGAATTATTCTGGGGACGGGGAAAGAGAGGAAGATTTCAGGTGGTTGAAGTTGGGGGGGTGGGGAAGCCACATTCGGTCTTCCCACCCTGGAGTGCTGTTCTCCAAATGTCCTGGGGGGGGGACTGTTTTTCATCAGAAGGTGCCCCCTTCACGGTCTCTTCTCCCCTCCTCCTGCAACCCTTGACTCCCCCCCCCTTGTAATTTTCTTCTCCTTCCTCCCATCTCTGGCCGCCTGCCACAGTGATGATTTCTTGCATTTGAGGAATTGCTGCAGTTCTGGGCCACGGCCTTTTTCTCTGAGCTGGGGGGGGGGGGGGGAGAGCCATCGCCTTTGAATCTGAGA
>NW_015160901.1:95606-104990 GCF_001447785.1 Gekko japonicus | reverse complement strand
TTTGGACTCTGACTCTTATCTCGATTTATGGCTTTCTCTGCTTTGTGGCCTCCCAGCTAGAGAGTATGTGTGTGTCTTGGTGATCTGGGGTGGGGGGGGGGTTTGTTGGTGGAGGATTTACTTTTTTAGCCTGACTTGCATTTCCCTGCAGAGGGCATGCATGCTGCTCCCCTTCCCCCACCCCACTGCGGTAGCTGAAACTGATTTGTGGGGCGGAGGGGGGGAGACACCAACATTTGCCAGCCCTCGCGAGCTGCCTTCTCCGTTTGGCTGGAGGTTTGGTTGGCTTTGGCACTGCAGAGGGACAGCGAGAGGCTGCCTTGGGGGGGGGGCGTTGGTGCAGGCTCGGCCCAGTCTTATGAGGATGGTGCTGCTGACCGGCGGAAAGGAAGGCTTATTCTGCAGGGGAGACCTGGCCGGGTGCTCCAGTGCATTCCCTTTATTCCTCGGAATTTTCTCAACAGGCAAACCTTTCTCACCTTCGGCATAGAGGCAAAACGATCTCTCCCAGTTTGCATCTGCCCAGGAGTCAGGATCAGAGAGCCCCACATGGCATGCACCCCCTAAAAGCTATGCACCCCCTAATAGTCTCCCCCCCCCTTGCCACTGGTGTGAGCTGGTGCAGCAGGAGCTACCCAGGAAGGGGGCTGATGGAGACATTTCGGTGTAGGAGGTTTTAGTACTGGATCCAGCTTGGGTTTGACTGGTAGCAGAGATGTGGGGGTTAGAGAATGGGGAACGTAACTCTTGGAAGGTGCAGGGGGGTGCTGAATGAGAGCTTGGGGGGGTAGTTGCAGAGTTTCTGGAACTTGAGGGGGCTGTTTTGTGGCTTCTGTGGCGGTGAGGCCAGGAGGTGAAGGACTCAATTTGCAGGAGTCGAAATCTGGCCAATGTGGATTGGCCAGGGAGGTGGTAAAAGGTGGTACTTGGGGGTTTGGAGAGAACATAAGAACGTAAGGGAAGCCAGTGTTTGGATCAGGCCAGTGGCCCATCCGGTCCAACACTCTGGGTCACACAGTGGCCAAAAATACCCGGTGCCATCAGGAGGTTCGTCAGTGGGGCCAGGGCACTAGAAGCCCTCCCACTGTTGCCCCCCCCCCAAGCACCAATGAAAACAGAGCATCACTTGCCCCAGACTGAGAGTTCCTATCTATACTTGCCTAGAAAGACAGCATTGGATAATGGAAGAATGTTGGAGCCGCCGGGTGACCTTGGGCCAGTGACACTTTCTGGCCCACCTCACAGGGTTGTGGTGAGGGTAAAATGGAGGAGGAGGAGGATGTGAGCCACTTTGCATTCTGTTGGCAAGAAAGGCGGGGTATAGATGAAATAAATGTTGTGACTGTCGTGTGTCAGCTCAGCTTCTGCCTTTGGACTTTTTTTTGGGGGGGGCAAATGTTTTGCAAGCTGTAGTAGAGAAGAGCAAGAGAGTCCAATTTGTGGCGGGGGGGGCCTTTCCTGAGTCACTGCTCACTTCTTCAGAAGGTATTTATTTATTTATTTATTAAATTTATATCCCGCCCTCCCCCGTAGGGCTCAGGGCGGCTTACATAGCAAGAAATCTTGCAATAATAAAACATCAAATAATTTAGTTACATTTAAAACAAATTCTACAGTTTAAAACCATCACAATACAATAAATACAATACATTAAAGTGCTCAATACATTAAAGTATCTGAAGAAGTGAGCAGTGACTCAGGAAAGCTTCTCCCCTGCCACAAATTTTGTTAGTCTTTCAGGTGCTGCTGGACGCTTGCCCTTTTCTACTGCTCCCGACAGACTAACGCAGCTACCCATCTTGAGCTATCTCCTTGGAAGTTTATCGTTTCCCAGGAAGGGGTAGCAGCAGTTACGGGTGTGTGAATTGCTGTCCATTGGGGAATCGGGTGTGCAGCCCGAGTTTTTGGGGCTGTAAGTAGATCCGAAGGGGGGGATGTGAGGTCCAAAGTCCTACCCTTCAGACTTTGGAGGACTTTAAATGCTTAAGAATAGCCTGCTGGGCTGTGATTTCGCCCTCTTTTAAAATGGCACACACAGGTTTGCTCGAGGCTGACACCTACGATATGCAGATTCTCTGGTGCTGATTGAGTCATGTTAACATTGGGAGCAGTGGGCTTGACTCTCGGGCGTGTGTGGGCAGTCCGAAACAATTGATACTGGGATTACTACAAATTTACTCCCAGTGCTGAGAAACTGCCCAGTGCATTTCCAGCACTGCGTTATTTAAATGCGTTAGGCCGCTTAGGCAATGGTTGCCAGTCCGCCCTCTTTTCTCCTGATGCCTGTCCTGGGCCTGCCACTGTGCTGACTCTCTGGTTCAGAAATGCTGGTGGCTTGCATGGTTAGAGTCACCGGAGAGAGAACTGGATGGCTCTGGATTCATTTGAGCTGAATGTTTTGAAGTTGCGTAGCCTATGGAGTTAAGAGTGTTGCAAGCTGGAATTGGGAGGGTCAGATACTTATTCCCGCCCTGGGAACCTGTGGTTTCTTGAGACAAGGAGCTTCAGCTCTGCCTCCATGCCCTGCAGAATAATAGTAATGACCTATTTCAGTCACTGCACTGTGAGTCTGCCCGCATGCGCTCAGCCATTATAGTCTTAACCAGTTCTCTTAACCTCCAGTGCTTGGGCAGAGAGCTTGTAAGCAGTGTTCCCTCTAAGCTGAGCGAGTCTGAGCTAGCTCACAGTTTATTAGCCTCCAGCTCACACATTTTTGTCTTCGCTCAGGAAGGATGGCTCCAGAGCAGACTGATATATGCAGCTGCCAAATTGCTCGCTCCCAACTTCAATGCCAGTGGCTCACAAAGTAGAATTTTTGCTCACAAGACTCCACAGCTGAGAGAGAGCATTGCAAGGCCTGAGTGTAAATGTGGAGTAAAACTGTAGACGTTTACAGAGCTCTGATCCACCACCATTATCTTTTGGGGAAAGAAGCTCAAAACTCCCAAATATCGTGATGGGCTTCAGGAAGATTGATGGGAGGTTATTATTATTATTTTTTTAAAAAAGACATCTTGTAGAATATCTTGGCAGGTGATTGCTTTACTTGTGGCAACCACCAGGTTGTTGGCTGGCATTTCTTTCCTCTTCCACCTTTGTCAGATTTTTATCATAGATTAATTGGCTGGCTGGGGGGTGACCTTGCCCCCTTCCTCATTTTGCAAGGATTCTTTTAATGGCTTAACCATTTGCGGAGCCTCCGCCTGAGGAAGCTGGATTCTTACCCGGCTCCTTGCCTTTATTCCCCCCCTGAAATGTCTCCCTTGTTTGTGTGTGCCCTCAAGGAGACTTGGAAGATTTCATGCTATATGTTTTGGATACAGGCGAGGAATGGACAATGGCCACGTTGTCCCCTTTGAAACTGAAAAGCGTGAACCAACAGTGATGTCCAAAGTTCTGTTTCTTTTAATGCAACATCCATTGCCTTGTATTTTGAGATATTGGGAATGTTGGCTGATGGTGTTTCTTGTACCCACCCTTTAACTTTTTCCTTTGCTTGATTCATCTATGTTATGCCGAATAAAGGTTTTCTTCTTCGTAATGCAACATCCCTTGAGACTTTGATGCCAGGGGGTGTCACCATGCCTGCAGAAGTGTTTCCTGGTACCTATTTTTGGCTTCCCCAAAGCAAAAGAGTCAGCCCTGGTTTTTTGTCCAGGAAGAGAGGCCTTTAGAAGACCCAGGGGACCTTTGAGTCTTTGTAAATAGCTGCTGCAGCATAGCAGGATTCTTGGCTTGGAACCCGCAAACATTTCACGATTGTTCCCCAGGGCAGCCCCTTTGTAGTGCCGCCCCCTCAGCGAGGCTAGGAAACCCCTGTCTTAAAGAAAGGCTTTTTCTTAACCCCTGCCTGCCCCATTAGATGCTGACAGCTCTAGTCCACGTCTGCCTTGGAGTGTTTCTTTGTGTCCTTTTCTTTCTTCGTTTGTTTGTACACTGCCTTTCTGCCCAATAAGGACCGAAGCAGCTTTCATCCTTCTCCTCTCCTCCATTTTATCAACAACCTTGTGAGGTCGGCTAGACTGATGTGTACGTGACTGGCCCAAGGTCACCCAGCAAGCTTCCATGGCAGAGTGAGGATTCAAACCTGGGTCTCTCCTTCCTAGTTCAGCACTTTTAACATTACACTCTGGCTCCTCCATCACAGCCTATGGGTTCATCTTGGATGAGAAAGCGACTGACCTGAAGCCTCCTGCTGAGCTTTTGCGGCAGAACAGAACCCGAAAGCTTTCGCCCAGAGTTAAACTTGTTGGTCTTCAACTTTGTTCTGTTCACCTGGTGGCAGAAGAAGACTGGTTGCTGCCTTTTGGAACGAAGGGTTGATGGTGGTGTTTGAGTGCTCTCGAAGAAGACGAGGAAGAGAAGAGATTGGATTTCTACCCCGCCCTTCACTCGGAGTCTCAGAGCAGCTTACAAACCCCTTCCCCTTCCCCTCCCCACCTAGGTGGGGGAAATCCTAGCACAGGAGGCTACTTTTACTATTAATTTGCTATTGCTTTATTTGCATGTCATGATGAGAAGGAGGAAGCTGGAGGCAGCGCGTACTTGGGGATGAGTGATGATTCTGTTGGGAGTTATGTAGCTGCCCGCTCTGCGCTTACAAAACTGGGAGCAACGTGGAGACGGCATTCCAGTGGGGAAGGCAGACTGGATGCGTAGGGAGTGGCCGTTGCGTGATGATGTTGTGAAAGGGAGCTGTGCTGGAGGAAGTGGAGTTGTGCTTTCCCCAGGTGGGGAGAGATGTGTTTCTTCATCCCAGCATCTGTAGATAGATAAGTTTTATTGTCTTAGCCACAGGCCAGAACAAGTCACACCATGGTGGGGGGGGAAACACATCAGGCTATAACATGACAGCGTAGGCACTAAAAATATCAGTGAGTGCATTAAATCCTATACTCATTCTACTTTACATTAAATACTAGGTGCATTCTGGTTTTCATTGATGCGAAGGCAAACAGCGCCATTCTACTAGAAACGTAGTGGTCAAGGTCCAAAAGTAAAAATTTGAGCAAATCCAGATCGGGGAGTCCATTACTTGGTGGAATAATAGGTATGATGTACCTTAACCTAGGAGCTGCGGTGGCTCAAGTGGTTAAGACGCTGAACTGCAGGCTGTGGAAGGCTGGTAGTTCAGCAATTGGAGACCGGAGTGTGCCGCATGACGGAGTGAGCTCCCGTCTCTAGTTCCAGCTCCTGCCAACCTAGCAGTTCGAAAGCAAGAAATTGCAAGGAGATAAATAGGGACCACTTCGGTGGGAAGGGAACAGCGTTCCGTGCGCCTTGGTGTTTAGTCATGCCGGCCACATGACCACGGAAACGTCTTCGGACAGCGCTGGCTCTTCGGCTTTGCAACGGAGATGAGCACCGCAACCCTGGAGTCGGACTCGACTGGCTTTCGAGCAAGGGAGACCTTTACCTTACCTTAACCTAGGAGCTTCATGCCATGGCCATCTCAAAATGTAATGGACTATATCGTCTACTTCCCCCGTGTCACAAAGACGAAGTCTAAGGGGGGCGGGGATACCAAAGGAACGCCCAGTCCTGACCATTGAGGGTACGGATTTGAAGTCTTAAAGCTGTAAAAGCTGATCTTAATTCCAGGATGGTTAACTTCTCTAAACAGAAGGACCTGCAATGATGCTCTTAAAAAAAAAACTGGTGCCGTAAGACAATGTGCCAACACATCCTGATCCATAAGCCCATCCTTTTCGAACACCCATTCCTTCAGTTCCCGTGCTTGGGTTTCATTCCTTAATAGATCATCACGAATTGAACATTTCGATTGAACCGAAGCCAAGTAGTCACCTAGACTCTTGGAGGCTTTCAGGAGCATGCTAAAACTTTAACACACACACACACACCCCAGGGAATCCTGGGGTCGTTCTAAACATTTTCTCCAGTCGAATAGAGTTCTAACATTGACTCTGGCATTCAGTCAAGTAATTCCCAGTTTGGCCCTCATTGATGCCGCTGGCGTGCCGCTTGGCAAAACAAGAGTCCAAGACATGTTTTGAGTCTGTCGTGATCGAGTGGTACTCTGCACATGCCTATAAAATTCCATATTTGAGTCTCGTGGCTGAAAATGGACCGGAGTCCCAGTTCAAATGGAGCTCTGCTTTATCCAGGACACTGAACTCCCTTCCTCAGGAGTGGACGCATGACCTCCTCGGGGGAAGCCCCGTTTTCCAGCAGTGTCCACTTAAGAACATAAGAACAGCCCATGTCGGATCACGCCAATGGCCCATCCAGTCCCACACTCTGTCACACACACAGTGGCCAAAAATACCAGGTGCCGTCAGGAGGCCCACCAGTGGGGCTGGGACACTAGAAGCCCCCCCACTGTTTCCGCCCCCCCCAAGCACCAAGAATACAGAGCATCCCTTGCCCCAGACTGTTCCTATCTATACCTTGTGGCTAATAGCCACTGATGGACCTCTGCTCCATATGTTTATCCAATCCCCTCTTAACGCCGTCCAAGCTTGTAGCTGCCACCACTTTCTGTGGCAGTGAGTTCCATGTGTTAATCCCTCTTTGGGTGAAGAAGGACTTCCTTTGATCTGTTCTAACCCGGCTGCTCAACAATTTCATGGAGTGCCCACGAGTTCTTGTATTGTGAGAAAGGGAGAAGAGTACCTCTTTCTCTACCTGCTCTGTCCCATGCATAATCTTGTAAACCTCGATCATGTCACCCCTCAGCCGTCGTTTCTCCAAGCTAAAGAGCCCCAAGCTCTTCTGTGCACTGCTGGCAGACAATTCCAGATGTTGGTGGCTGTGCCCCCTCCCAAGGAACCTGGGATTCCTGTTAACCCCCCCCCCTTCCTATTCATCATATCCCTAAATAAAGGGGGCTTGCAGTTGGTACGTTTGCAGGGTCTGGAAGGGAATCGGTTAAGGGGCCAGCGTGGGACTCTTTGCCGGAGGTATCCCCTGCCACGGAGCCTTCAGCTTGCCCTGCCGTTGAACCACTTGTGATATCTAGCGACTGCAAGGAGGCTGGAGGGCCCTCTCAGGTTTCTCCCCCCCCCAATCATCTAATTAAATTGGCACCGAGCCCTTCTCGATAATGAGGCTGGTACTAAGGGCAAAGAGGCGTTTGTGTACGTGGCAGAGAAAACATTGGTGCAAAGACTATGTGTGTGTGACTGTGGGGACCACGGAAAACATTTTCAGGACCAGGACACTACAGCTTCAAGAGGGAATTGGATAAGCACATGGAGCAGAGGTCCATCAGTGGCTCTTTGCCACAAGGTAGAGGTAGGAACTCTCTGTCTGGGGCAGGTGATGCTCTGTATTCTTGGTGCTGGGGGGGGGGCAACCGTGGAAGGGCTTCTGGTGTCCTGGCCCCACTGGTGGACCTCCTGATGGCACCTGGTATTCTTGGCCACTATGTGACAGAGTGTGGGACTGGACGGGCCATTGGCCTGATCCAACATTGGCTTCTCTTATGTCCTTGTGTTACATTTCAGCAGAAATTCTTGGGGTGGAGTGGGGGGGTTGCACAGTTTCTGAGGATTGTCTTGTGCTCTTGGGCGGGTACTGAAAGTTGGGCACGATGGGGTGAATTTGAGTGAGTGCGAGACGGCTGCGTTTGTGGGGTTGGTCTAGGGATGCCCTGTCTGGACTCCATTCGTTCCCCCTCCGACTGTGTTCCTTCTCTCTCCTTCCCCAGCTCTGATCCTGCTCTTCTACCTGGTGTTCTACGGTTTCCTCACCGCCCTCTTCACACTCACCATGTGGGTGTTGCTACAGACGGTGGACCCAAACACCCCCAAATACCAGGACCGTCTCTCTGTCCCAGGTAAGGCTGTGCCAGGCTCCTGCTCTGCCCTGGGTCGCTGCCAGCTGGGTCTTTTGCAGGTGTCTGGTTGCTGTGTCTTGTACCCGTCCTGGTCTTGCCTGTTGTCGGGTGGTGAGCAGTGTTCTCTCTAAGCTGAGTTAGTGTGAGCTCAGTTCAGTTTTCTGGCCTCTAGTGCACACATTTTTGTCTTAGCTCAGGAAGGAGGGCTCCGGAGCAAACTAAATTATGCAGTAGCCAAATCGCTCGCTCACAACTTTAATGCCAGTAGCTCACAAAGTAGACTTTTTGCTCACAAGACTCCACAGCTTAGAGGGAGCATTGCTTGCAGTGGCATCCAGTGTTCCCTCTAAGCTGAGTTAGTGTGAGCCGGCTCACAGTTGTTTAGCCCCCGGTGCACACATTTTTGCCTTAGCTCAGGAAGGAGGGCTCCAGAGCAAACTAATTTACGCAGCAGCCAAATGGCTCGCTTACAACTTTACTGCCAGGAGCTCACAAGGCAGAATTTTTGCTCCCAGGACTCCACGGCTGAGAGGGAGCGTTGGTGATGAGCGTCTTGGGACACTGGTGTTCCAGGCTTATCTGGCCACTATATAACAGACAGCACAGATTTGGTAATGGGAGGAGTGGAAGGTGCGGGGAGGCGCTGCGTGTCGGATTCAGGCCCCAGTTTACTCAGAAATCTTAAGCTCAGAGCATGGCTCGACAGTGAAAGCACTCTTGACACGTTCAGAAGCCCTTTTGTGTTCATGTCTCCTGAGCCCTAGCACTGAGAACAAGAGCTCTGATTCAAACAAAGCCCTAGGGGGGGAGAGGGAGGGGGCAAGTCAGGCATTGCCAGAGATACCTCTAGGGTAATCATTGGGGGGGGGGTCCTTGAGAAGAAGGGGGCGGAGATTTGTGAACTGTTATTCTCCTCTTTCCTCCTTCCATCATGCTCAGAGCAACACCCTTTCAGCAACCCTGTAGAGACAGGTTTAGGCACGAACGATTAAGAGCTAAGAAGGCATTTGAACGCGGGTTTCACAAGGCCAGCTCCGAGCTTGGCTGGCAGAGGAGAGGGTGGCCATACCAGGCCCTGCAGTTGCGTATGATGCGAACAGCATCCCAAAAAGCATGTTTGCACTGCTACAGACGGTTTAGCCGTCACTTCCTCTTTGTAGAGAATCTTGGGAATTGTAGTCCCGGGGGGGGGGAGCGCAGAGAAATGGTTACGCTTTCTAGCCCTCTCCTCTCCCAAACTTGAGATCGCTCCAGGGCATAGGCTTTGGTGGCGAATTCTGGGCTCCTCACGGGGATGAAGAGGGAACGTGCTCAGGTCATAGGATCTGACTTTGCTTTTGCAATAAGATGCTTTGATGATGATTGTTGCGTTTGAGAAACCTCCTTGTTGTGCTGAGTGGAAGAACATCCTGTCCTTGAAACCCAGGGCACAGAGCTCGTGAGAATCTCAAGGAACATCCTGTGGGGCGTGACCTGTCAGCTCTTGTCAAGATCCGCCCCGGACTGTTTTGCAGGCCAAGCCACCCCAAGCGACTGCCTTGGGCAACGTAGCGGGGGGGGGGGGGCCTGAAGCCCTTCCGGGCACC
>NW_015160901.1:93248-95376 GCF_001447785.1 Gekko japonicus | reverse complement strand
ATTAGTTTGCTCTGGAGCCCTCCTTCCTGAGCGAAGACAAAAATGGGTGAGCCGGAGGCTAAGAAACTGTGAGCTAGCTCACACTAACTCAGCTTAGAGGGAACATTGCATGGGGCCACAAAATACCCTGAAATAGCTTTGGGTCTGCCAGCTCATTGGGAATACGGTTCCAAAGATAGTTGGGAGAAAGGCGATTTGCTTTGTTACTTATTTAAATTTAATTCCTGCGCTGCCTCTCCAGTGCTTGAGGCAACTGACAAAGATAAAACATAAAGATAAAAACATAAGACTTGGTAGAACAGCTAGGGTTGACTCCAGGAGCACCTTCGAGACAGACAAGATTTTTTTTGGGGGGGTATAAGTTTTTCTAGGGGCTACAGTGGCTCAGTGGTTAAGACGCTGAACTGCAGGCCGGAAGGTCTGTAGTTCGGCAGTTCGAGACCCGAGAGCCACATGACAGAGTGAGCTCCCGTCTCTGGCCCCGGCTCCTGCCAACCTAGCAGTTTGAAAGCAAGAAATTGCAAGTAGATAAATAGGTACCGCTTTGGTGGGAAGGGAACAGCATTCCGTGCGCCTTGGCATCTGGTCATGCTGGTCACGTGACCATGGAAATGTCTTCGGACAACGCCGGCTCTTCGGCTTGGAAACGGAGATGAGCACCGCCCCCTAGAGTCGGATTCGACTGGCTTTTGAGCAAGGGAAACCGTTACCTTTACTATCAGTTTTTCTAGAGTCAAAGCTCCATTCGTCAGTTCCTTACCAGAGCTTCGGAAGCTCATCCCTCCAAAATTTTGTCGGTCTCTCAGGTGTGGCTAGACTCGAACCCAGCACTTCCACTGCAGGCCAACTTGGCTACCCTCTGAAACTATAAAACATGATTTTTTTAAAAAGACTGTGGCATAAAACGGCTTTCTCCGAGGCTGTTTCCACATTGAAGAGGAAGAAGAAGAGATTGGATTTATACCCCATGGCCCTTCACTACCCAAAGGAGTCTCAGAGAGGCTTACAAACTCCTTTCCCTTCCCCTCCCCACAACAGACACCCTGTGAGGTAGGTGGGGCTGAGAGAACTCTGACAGAAACGGCTCTTTTTCAAGAACAGCTCTTGTCAGAGCTTGTGACAGACCCAAGGTCACATCAGCAGGTGCAAGTGGAGGAGTGGGGAATCACACCCGGTTCTCCCAGATTAGAGTCCGTGCACTTAACCGCGACACCAAAGTGGCTCTCTGGATGCTCCAGAGGGGTGCATCCATGCCTGTGTGAACTGGCCATGAAGTGGCGGTTTTGTCTCTGTGGGGTTTTGGAGAGGCAGGGCGGGGGCCTAAAATGGCCGTTGTCTTCCTAGGTGGGGCCGGATCGAGCCGCTGCCCAATTCCGATCGCTTCCTTTCTGTTTCCTCCCACCCAGGCATGATGATCCGCCCTAAGACGGACGCGCTGGACATCACCTACAACGTGAGCAACACAGAACTCTGGGAGGGCTACGTGCGGATGCTGAACCAGTTTTTGGGAGGTGAGTGAGGGTGACTCTGTCCCTCCGTCCTTAGTGTTGCCAGCTCCAGGTTGGGCAGTTGCTGGACGTTTGGGGATTGGAGCCTGGCGAAGGCAGGGTTTGCGGAGGGAAGGAACTTCAGCAGCGTCTCGGCGCGTCTCCGGCGGTGGGGTCCCCCCGCCCAAGCAGCCATTTGCTGGGGGGGGGGGGCGGATCTCTGTCGTCTGGAGACCACTTGAAATTCCAGGAGATCTCCAGGCCCCACCTGGAGGCCGCCAGCCCTACACGTCCTTCACTGCCAACAGCACAAATGAACAGCTCTTGGGTGGAACCAGGTTGATAGTCCCCAGCAGCAGGGGTCGTTTTCTGCAGGAGCGCACAGGAGCGGAGCTCCCGCAGTAAAGAGTCCAGGGGGTGGGCACATGCAACAAGGTCCACCCCCTACTCCCAGCAGCCCTCAGTCAGAGCAAGAAGCAGCCAGGTAATTTGCAGAGGCCACCCCCCACGGCCCCCTGGTCCAAAATAGTCCAGTGGCACCTTTAAGACACAAGTTTTATTCAGGTACAAGCTCTCCCTCCTCTGTGAGAACAGATCTGCACGTTCTCCCCCCCCCCAATAGCTAGCAATCCCAAACAGTC
>NW_015160901.1:69349-92986 GCF_001447785.1 Gekko japonicus | reverse complement strand
GAGGTTCCCCGGTTTTCGGGGCTTCAGCCCACTGCCGGCCTGGTGGCTGGTGGGGGAAACCCCACCCCCAAACAGCCACGTCCCCAATGTGATGACACTTCATCACATTGGGGACTTTGCACAGGGATACTGTGCTTTGCAGGCAAAACTCTATGGTAAATTTGGCCTAAGGCCATAGAGTTTTGCCCTCATACCAGAGTGTTGCTGATGTTGGGCATATCCTTGAATGCCCCCCCCCCCCAATCTCCCCATCGGCATGGTGAGGGGACCTGGCAACTCTAATGCAGCGGAGAGGGGGGCAGAGTTCCTGACTGTAGCATGATGCACTGTTGGGCCCCCCCACCTCTGCTGGACCTTCATGCTAGGTTGTTGGTGTGCAACGGCGCCCCCTGGCTGTAGTGAGTGCGCAAGCAGGCCAGTAACCCGCAGTACTCCTTCCTGTGCGAAATTTACCAGTGTCCATTTCCAAAAACCACTTTCTCCGTTTGGGCCGAGAGTTTCCACTCCCTTGTACAACTAGTTATACCTGAGTCTTTGTGTACTGTCAGCTGGAGGTATGCCAAGAACAAATGGTGGAGATATTGAACTACAGGAAGTCCCCGATTTAGGGTTGCCAAATGGCACTCACCTCCTTGGCGGGGAACTCCTGGGTAGCTCCTGGTGCGTGCGCGCTGCATCTACTACGTCACCCGGATGTGACGTCATGACGCCGGGCACGCTGGGAGCTTTCCCCCTCAAATGGCTGTGGCCCCGCCCCCAGCGTGTGACGTCACATCTGGGTGACGTGCACGCGGGGGTGGGGTTTCCGCAGGGGCGGAAATCGGGCCTCCAAAGCGGGGGGAAATCCGCCCCCCGGGGGGATTTGGCAGCCCTACCCCGATTTGAATTTCGCCCATGCCACAGACATGCCTGGTGGTATTCAGCAAGCCATGCTTTTCGGCCTCCCGTTGGCAGTATCGGCATACACAGTGTAACACATACAAACGCCTTTGAGTGTTCCAGAGCTCTGTGTAAATACTAAGGAAGCTTGTTGGGTGGAAGCTTGTTGGATGGTTGGTGCAGGTGGGGTGGACAAGTCAAATTGGTTTTTTAAAAAATCTTTGAGCCTTTCCCCATATGCTCCCCCAAGGGCACTACGGTCGGGGGCCCAACATCTTTTGGTTACCCCAGGCCCCAGGGACGTCAAACTCGCTGTGACCTGGGCCAGGGCCTTTTTGGTGGCGGCTCCTACCTGGTGTAATGAGCTCCTGGAGGAAATCTGGGCCCTGCGGGACCTTGTGCAGTTCCGCAGGGCCTGCAAGACGGAGCTCTTTCACCAGGCTTTTGAGTAGGAGCCGCCGCCGCCACTGTACCAGCACTGCACCGCTACCGCAAAGAGCGGGGATGCCATCGGGGTGCATGATGGCCCCGGGCCGAAGATCGGAAGGCAGCATCGTCCAGGAACCTGCTTCGTTGTTCTGGATCCATCTTCCAGAACCCATCTTGGAACTATGAACTTTAACTGTTTTACCATGGTTTTGTGCCTTTATTGTTAGCCGCCCTGAGCCCGTTGGGGAGGGCGGGATGTAAATTTGAATAATAAATAAATAAATAAATAATTTGGGCATTGCCTGCACTTCTGGGCTGGGTCATCTGCTTACCTTCTGTTTATATTTGGCCCCCTTTGGTTGGTGCTTAATGTACATCCAAATTAAATTTGAGACCAGCAGCGCCTTTAAGACCAGCCACGTTTAATTCTAGGTACAAGCTTTCATGTGCACACATACTTGGAAGAAGTGTGCATGCACATGGGAACTTACACCCAGAATTAAACTTGGTTGGTCATAAAGGGGCCACTGGACTCGAACTTTCTTTGGAGTGTGCATGCGCATGAAAGCTTATAAAGGTTGGTTGCATGCACACGAAACGTTATACCAAGAATTAACCTTGGTTGCATGCACCTGAAAGCTTCTACCCAGAATTAAAATTGGTCGGTCTTAAAGGTGCCACTGAACTCTGAACTTTGTTGTGTTGCTTCGGACTAACATGGCGACCCACCTGAATCATACACCCAGATTGTGTTGAATGATGCATGGTCTCCAATGGTTAGAGACTTCTCTGAATCACCGACTCCGGAGAATGTACTGAAAGCCCCTGGCTCCGATGGCTGTGAAGAAGGGGAGGGAATTGGTTTTTAAAAATTGGTTGAATCAATTAAGAGAGTCAGTCTGGTGTCATGGTTAAGAGTGTGTGACTATCTGGGAGACCCAGGTTCGAATCCTTGCTCTGCCATGGAAGCCTGCTGGGTGACCTTGGGCCAGTCACGCCCTTTCAGCCTAGCCTACCTCACAGGGTGGTTGTTGTGAGGATGGAGTGGAGGAGAGGAGAATGCCGTAAGCCACTTGGGATCCCAACCGGGCAGAAAGGCGGAGAATAAATGAAGTAAACAAACATTCAGATAAGTTAGCTCCAGTATCAGCCATAACCCCTCTCAGCAAATTGAGCCTCCATATTCAGGGGCAGAATACCTTTGGATAAAGTTGCTAGGGGATTAGTGGGGGGAGCTGGTGGGCTTTCTGTGGAGTGGTGTTGGCTCGGGAGGATTCCAGGCTAGCAGAACCTGAAGAAGAAGAGATTGGATTTATACCTTGCCCTTCCCAACCCAAAGGAGTCTCAGCGTGGTTTACAAACTCCTTTCCTTTCCCCTCCCCACAACAGGCACCCTGTGAGGTAGGTGGGGCTGAGAGAGCTCTTTCCAGAACTGTCCTTGAGAGAACAGCTCTGACGGAACTATGGCTTGCCCAAGGTCATCCAGCAGGTGCTGCGAGTGGAGGAGTGGGGAATCAAACCCGGTTCTCCCAGATTAGAGTGCGCGCACTTAACCACGACACCAAACCGGCTCCGCCAAACCTGGAAGAAAAGGAGAATTCTAAATGTCTTTTCCAGGTGAGCCCTGAATGCCGCTGGCCCCGGGGACCTTGAAGCTGAACGCTACCGCTTGGCACTGATCCGCTCCCTCGTCTCTTGCAGATTACAACGATTCCCGGCAAGCGGCCGACAACGAGCTCTGCGTCCCAGGACGCTACTTTGTGCAGCCGGACAACGGGGTTCTGAACCACCCCAAGCGGGCTTGCCAGTTCAACCGCACCATGCTGGGGAACTGCTCCGGCCTCGTTGACACCACTTACGGCTACCGGGAAGGCCGCCCGTGCGTCCTCATCAAAATGAACCGGGTAGGTGGCCCGGGTGTGGGAGACACCCCCCCCCCCGAGGGTGGCCCAAACTTGTGGGTTCTATCCCCAGTTTCAGCTGCCCATGCTGGGAGTGGCTGTAGCCCTTGTTAGTGCCTCCTCTACTTGGGGGTGAAGGTGGCAGTGCCCTAATGCCCCGCCCCCTCATGGGGCCTGCCAACCGGTTCCCTTGCCATTCACATCCCTTTGCGTGTGGGGCAGGAGAGGCGCTGTGGCTCAGTGGAAGAGCCTCTGCTTGGCGTGCAGATGTTTCCAGGTTCGGTACTGACCTTGGATGGAAACAAGGGTCTACTTTAGTGTCGACGGCTTCAGGGGAGAGACTGTGGCTCCGTGGAAGGGCACCTGCTTGGCAGGCAGAAGGTCCCGGGTTTAATCCCTGGCATCTGCAGCTGAAAGGATCAGGCAGGAGGTGATGGTGAAAGACCGCAGCCTGGGATCTCGAGAGCCACTAATAGTCTGAGTGGGGTCTAATTTAGTATGGGGAGAGACTGTGGCCCTTGCAGTAGAGCATCTGCTCGGCATACAGAAGGTCCCAAGTTCCGTCACAGAACCATAGAGTTGGAAGGTACCTCCAGGGTCATCTAGTCCAGCCCCCTGCACAGTGCAAGAAATTCACAGCTACCTCCCCCCGCAACCCCAGTGACCCCCTGCTCCATGCCCATCCCAGAAGATGGCAAAAAAAAAACACCTCCAAGATCCTCGGCCAAACTAGCCTGGAGAAAAACCGCTTCCTGACCCCAAAGTGGCGATCAGCATTTCCCTGGGCGTGTAAGAAAGGGCCACGAGAACTAAGCACCGAGGCGACCCTTCCTGCCCTCTCTCTCGTGATCTGCCCAAGTTCACATTGCTGTCCGATGGCCATCTAGCCTCTGTTGGAAGACCTCCAAAGAAGGAGAGCCCACCACCTCCCAAGGAAGCCTGTTCCAATGAGATTCTGAAGCTTACCCACTGCATTCTGGATTTCATTAACATAGTCTTGCTGCTGAAGTGTTTGTACCCATGAGCTGAAGTGATTCACCACTTTCACTTGATGAGAAGAGAAGAGAAGAAGAGATTGGATTTATACCCCGCCCTTCACTACCCAGAGGTGTCTCAGAGCGGCTTACAAACTCCTTTCCCTTCCCCTCCCCACAACAGACACCCTATGAGGTGGGTGGGGCTGAGAGAACTCTGACACAAACTGCTCTTTTTCAAGGACAGCTGTGCCAGAGCTTGCGACTGACCCAAGGTCACATCAGCAGGTGCAAGTGGAGGAGTGGGGAATCAAACCCGGTTCTCCCAGATTAGAGTTCTCCGCGCCCTTAACCACTACACCAAACTGACCCCTCAACCATCTTCGTTGCCCTCCTCTGGACACGTTCCGGCTTGTCTATCTCCTTCTTAAATTGTGGTGCCCCAAACTGAACACGATACTCTAGGTGAGGTCTAACCAGAGTCCTTGGGATCTCCAGTTAAAGGACCCGGCAGGAGCTGATGGAAAAGACCTTTCTCTGCCTGGGACCCTGGAGAGCTACTGCCGGTTGAGAAGGCAATAGTGACTGTGATGTACCCAGGGTCCCCTTTGGTATAGGGCAGCTGGAGGGGCCAGGCCTTTCTGTCTTCAGGGGCCAGGATTGGCAGAAGAGCCTCCAGTTGCTGACTCCTAGCTTCATGGTGTGCCTTTGGCAGAATGTTGGCCTTTCCCAGTGCGAGGAGCAGAGCTTCCTGCAAATGTTGGCCTATCCCCGCTTTCACTCTTCTGTTTATTTTTTTTAAAACCAGGGTGGGGTTAGAATTATGGGAAGGCCAACTCAAGCGTCAACCTTTTCTCTTCCCTCCGTCTTCTCTTTCCAGGTCATCAACTTTTTTGCAGGCGCCAACAAGACCATGAACATCACCTGCTCGTCAAAGGTAAAACCTGGGAGCGTGTCCGGTTTCCTTACTCTCCGCCTCTTATTTTTTTTGGTCTTCCGCCAGCTACTCATTTCATTCTGCTAACTCCTCCTTTCATTTTACCTCCTCCTCTCTTTACAACTACTACAACAACAAAAAAACAAAACAAAACCCCGTCCCTTCAGAAATTCAAATCTATGACCAAGGTAAGGGCCCATCTCTCCACAAAGATGGGCTGACCAATCTAGCAGTGCTTAGGAAGATGCTGCCCACCGGGTGGTGGGTGTCACTTTTTGGAGACGGTGGCGGAATCCAGGAGTCCCACATCTCGACTGCTTCGGCTTTCTGGCCTGATTGGTCTCCCTGCTCCCAGTAGTTCTGGTTCTCGCAACCAGGTTCTGTACACTCCTGTAATACGTGTCTCTTCCGTTCCAAGCAACTTTCCCGCAGTTCCCTTTTTTGTGGCACTCTTCCCCCTCCCAATGTCATCTCCCACAGAGAGCCGTGACTTTTCCGATGTGTTTCCGATGCCGTTCTTTTATATCTCCCACTCCCTGCCTTTGGGTCCCGGTGGAACATCGGCCACTTTGTCCCTTTTCAGTAGTGCAAAACCTCGAACAACGGTGGCTTTTAAAAAATGTCTCCCTTCTTGAGGGAGCTGACCGAGCTCTGCGAAAACGGGATCACTACCGGCTGGCTTTTGCTAGGATTGGAGAGGCCTTCGAGTGTCACCGGTAATGGATTTGTCTCTCTGGGATCCAAGCCACCTGGTTCCCCTTATGGGTTGTGTTGCTGAGGAGATCTGTTCTCCTTGGGAAAGATTCACTTCCTTCCCTCTGGATTATAAAACACAACTGGCACTACTCCGCTTTCTGGGGTGGGGCCCAAGGAATTGTTCCTGTTTTTTCTCTACTGAAAACAGAAATATTAGAAGGTCTGTAGTCAACAACCTTCCTGTCTTGTAGCTCCAGAGTAATGTAAAATAGACTGAGAAAACGGGGGGGGGGGGGGGTTTCCCCATAACTGCAGGGCATCCTCTGCTCTTTTATTAGTACTATCCCTTTTCCCAGTAATCAAAGGCTGTGTGTATTCTGTGCTTAAACACTTTGAGGTGTACATAAATCCAATATATTTCAGTGCTTTTTTTGGCAGATTGCTAATCAATGGGGAGAGGGGTGGTAAACTTCTCCTCTACCCCTCCCAAAATAGAGTTCCACCAAAAATACTTCCTGCTCAGCAGCTACTGTGGTTTTTGAGCCTATGCAATGCTTGCCAATGTCTTTTCAACCTTAAGGCAGGGGTGTCGAACTCATTTGTTATGAGGGCCGGATCTGACATAAATGAGACCTTGTCGGCCAGGGCCGTGTGTGTCATAAAAGGTAATGCCAGGTAGCGGAGATATAAACTTTACAAAGGACACAAACACAAAGGGCTTTTTGTACTTAAAATAAAAACATGCTTAAACCATCAGCATTAACAGTGTCGGATAACTGACACCTCTTGCTCTGAATTACTGCATCAAAATGTCTGTACTGTTGCAGTCTTGAGTATGCTGTTCAGGTGTGTATCTGTAAGCAGCAAACCTACGATGACGTAGCAGCAGCAGAACTGGAAGAAGAAGCAGAAGACAGCCAGTTCCACTGCTGCGGGCCTGATAGAAGCCCTCTGGGGGCCTGATCCGGCCCTCGGGCCGCATGTTTGACACCCCAGCCTTAAGGGATAGAAACTTGTTTCTCTAAATGAACGTTGGGCTTGCATTAAACATACCAAATTTTGAGGGAAACTTGAAATTCTGTCTAGGTGGGACAGTTGCAGGGTATGGCCCCACTGGTGGACCTCCTGATGGCACCTGGTATTTCTGGCCACTGTGTGATACAGAGTGTTGGACTGGATGGGCCTTTGGCCTGATCCAACATTGGCGTCTCTTATGTTCTTACAGCCCTTTTAGAGACTGGATCTTTTCATTGCTACTCTCTCTTTTTCCTTTCTTCCTCTCCATTTGCTTATTCATTCTGTCTTTTTTCCTTCTTCACTTCCATCAACAGAAAAAAGGCCCCCTGGAAGAAATAGTAAGAGTGATGTCAGATGGGATTTGGGGGAGGGCCTTTGGAGGGTTGGGGTGACTGGTGAGGGAGGGGGGGCATTGTGGGACACTGAGGTGTTTGTAGCCAGAAGGGTTTGGGAGATGAGCGTAGTGAAGTAGGCAGCCAACGTGAATGGAGGGGACTGTGCCAGATGTTAGCAAGCTTAGGTTGGGTGGAGGTGATTGGTGCGGGAAGGTGCCATTGAGTTGTAACCAAGCTATGGTGGCCCTGGAGGGTTTTCAAGCCATGAGATGTCCAGAAGTGGTTGGCCATTGCTTGCCTCTGTGGACCAACCCTGGACCTCCCAGGTGGTCTCCCGTCCAACGACAACTCTGCTTAACATCTGAGGTCCAATGAGATCAGGCTAGCCTTGGGCCATCCACATAAGGGACGTGATTAAGGTACCCCATAATATTACATATGGGTGCAAAAGGCAGGGGACGAACTATACATCTGACACTTTTCCTTCCTCCCCACAGAAGGAGGAAGATGCCCAGAAACTGGGAGACATCGAGATGTTCCCTGCCAATGGGAACATTGACTTAATGTACTTCCCTTACTATGGGAAAAGAGTCCATGTAAGTATTGAGTCTATTGTCTTCCTCAAGTGCATGCTGGGGTTCTGAGAATTCCATTCCAACCACTGTGAATGTCTGACCACCTTGGAACTCCCTTTAAACGCCTAGGAAAGTGGTTGCCGATGTCTTGCGTGTCTTGGTGCCGTCACCTTTTCCAGAGCAGCAGGATGCTAGTGAGGGAGTTGTGTGAACAGCACAGAGTTGGGCTGATTCTGAGAGACCGTTTGGTGTCTTGGTTAAGAGCACGGACTCTAATCTGGGAGAACCAGGTTTGGTTCCCCACTCTTCCACTTTGCACCTGCTGGATGACCTTGGGCAAGCCATAGTTCTGGCACAGCTGTCCTTGAAAAAGAGCAGTTTCTCTCAGAGCTCTCTCAGCCCTGCCCACCTCCCAGGGTGTCTGTTGTGGGGAGGGGAAGGGAAGAGGAGAGGAGATTGGATTTATACCCTGCCTTTCACTACCCAAGGGAGTCTCAGAGCGGCTTACAATCTCCTTCCCCTTCCCCTCCCCACAACAGACACCCTCCCTGTGAGGTAGGGGAGGCTGAGAGAGCCCTTTCCAGAATTGTCCTTGAGATAACAGTTTGGTGTCGTGGTTAAGTGCGCGGGCTCTAATCTGGGAGAACCGGGTTTGAGAACCGCTCCTCCACTTGCACCCGCTGGATGACCTTGGGCAAGCCGTAGTTCTGATAAGAGCTGTTCTCTCAAGAGCAGTCCTTGAAAGAGCTCTCTCAGCCCCACCTACCTCACAGGGTGTCCTGTTGTGGGGAGGGGAAGGGAAAGGAGTTTGTAAGCCGCTCTGAGACTCCTTTGGGTAGTGAAGGGTGGGGTATAAATCCAATCTCTTCTTCTTTTTTAGTGCTGGGGTCTGGGTTGGAAAATTCCTGGAGGTCTTGGGGGTGGAGCCTAGTTTGGGGAGGGGAGGGCTGTCAGCAAGGTATAATCCCCATAGAGGATTCCAAAGCAGCCATTTTCTCCAGGGGAACAGTCTTCTGGAGATCAGTCGTAATTCTGGGAGATTTCCAGCTAACGCCCTGAGGTTAAAAGTATGAGGTCACGGGTTGCAATCAATGTTCCCTCTAAGCTTAGTTAGTGTGAGCTAGCCCACAGTTTTTTAGCCTCCGGCTCACACATTTTCATCTTGGCTCAGGAAGGAGGGTTCCAGAGCCAACTAATTTATGCAGCAGCCAAATCGCTCACTTACTACTTTCACGCCAGTAGCTCACAAAGTGGAGTTCTTGCTCACAAGACTCCACAGCTTACAGGGAGCATTGGTTGGAATGGTAAGCAGCAAAATATAACTGCGATATAATAACTATGTCTTTGTACTATCAAATCTTAGTGTAACTCCTTCACCCTTTCACGATCAACAAAAGTTTCTATTTACAAGCGTTCCACCAAACTTCTAAGAATGCATGCACGCCAGTAGATACGTTAATGCAAACAGTCTTATTTTGTGGTCCATAAAACTATAAAACTAAGACATAGCTATGTAAAACTGTAACGTGGAAAAGAAGGAAAAGGAAGAATGGACGGCAAAATAGGATTGTTTGCATTAACTTACCTATTGGCATGCATTCACCCTTAGAAGTTTGGTGGAATGTTTGTAAATAGAAACTTTTGTTGATGGTCAAAAGGTGAAGGAGTTGCACTAAGGTTTGACAATGCAAAGATATAGTTATTGTATATCACGGTTGTGTTTTGTTGCTTACAGCACCCTGAGGTTGGGAAAGTTCCACCAGGAAGCAACTTTGCTCTCCCCTCTAAACAAAGAACTAGAACAAGAACCCTTGCTCGTGCCTTAAACTTGAAGTGAAGTTGTGGGTTTAGCAAGCTGGTTTTTTGGACCAAGACTCTGGCTGGCTTTTGCAGTTCACCCCATGTTGGTCCTTGTTTTGTGAAAAGAAGGGTTAGAATCGGGCCTGACTTCTGCCAGCGCCTCCCATGTCCTCACGCTTCCGCTTCCCTTTCTCCCCTCCTGCGATTCCGCCCCCAGGTGAACTACACGCAGCCGGTGGTGGCGGTGAAGTTCCTCAACCTCACGGCCAACTTCGACCATCACGTGGAGTGCAGGGTGAACGCCGCCAACATCGCCACGACCGACGAACGGGACAAGTTCGCCGGGCGCGTCTCCTTCAAGATCCGGGTCAACAGGGATTGAGTTTCTCTTGGCCCCTCCACGACCCCCCACACCCCCAGCGCCCTCGGAAGCTAACTTTCCCGCCCAGGCTCTGTCCCCTGCCAGGATGGTGCCTAAGAGGGTGGGTGCGTTGATGTGGAAGCAAAGGGGGGGGTGACGATGGTGGGCGTGTGGGGCTGGGGGGGCCGTCTCGACAATGCTGCTCACCCTGAGGGTCGCTAACCTATGCTACTAGACAATCCCAGCTCCCTCAACCTGAAGGCTTGGCTTCCTTCCGGCCACCCCTCATCCGCCCCGGCCTTCTCTCCCCCCCCCTTCCCCTCCAGCCACCATCTGGAATGCTACTCGGCTCGTTCTAACCACATTACTCGCTTCCCTACCCTTCCCACCCTGCGTAAGGCCTGTGGGGAGGTCAGAGGCTATGTGACCCTTCCCCCTGAACCCTCCCCAGAGATTTCCTAATATAATAATAAATGTATATAGTTATTTTTTATATATATTAAAAATTAAGGTACTGCTGAGTCCTCTGTTTTCCTGTGCTTACACACACATGCACCTTTCCGCACACTTCCTCCTCCTCCTCCTCACACAATCCCCCTCACTCCCTGATCTTTTGTGCCCATTTAGGTCTCTCCTGGATCCCTATTAAAATAGCTTCTGTGATGGAGGTTTGGTACAAGGGGGGGTGCTTGGGTGTGGGCTGTCATTTTCCTAGCTGTCCACAAGGAATAGTGGATATTTTGGCCCTGCCGAGCTGAGTGGTTCGGTTTTGCCGACTGTTGGAAGCCATTTTGTCTTCCCAAAAGAACTTGTGGTTGTCATAGCGTGCAAAATGACTGTCGACAACGGAGGTACCAAGTGGCTTTTTGTGTGTGTGTTGGCTAAGAAGCAAAATGGCCGCCGTCATGGGGCAAAGCTCTGAAAAGAACAAAGCGGCCATCATCGTTAATCCTGATCTGCTTCTTGTAGAATGGCAGCCATTTTGTCACAGGCCAGTCCTGTCAGTAAGGATGGCGGAACGGTGGATCTTTCCTGTTGAACAAAGCAGCTGTGGAATACGAGCCTGAAATCACAAAATGGTACCATTGGGCATAAAAGCCCCAAATGGCTGCCGCCGCCGATGCCCAGGCTAGCTTGGGATATATAATTTTTTGATTGTAGGCCACATTTTGGAATGGTGGACGAAAGATGTGACCGTGAAGAGTGGCCATTTTGATTTCCTAGCAAAAGATATTGTCACGGCAGCTGCGGTGGCTAAGCCTGCTGGTCTTAACTCTCTAACCCTCGGCCTCCCTCTTTTTCTAAATAGGATCTACTGACTCTGGTTTTTTTTCAGTGTACAGTTGTTTGAATCTGTTCTCATAGTGACACTTTGCACTAAGGGTAATATTAAAAAAAAAAAAAAAACCCCTGTTTCTGCCATAGCTGGGGGGGGGGGGGGAATGTTAATGAAACCCTGTAGCGGTCTCTTTGGCCACCTTAATTAACCGACGGAGGTTTTTGCTTCTGTAGATCCTTGCCTGCCTGGTTCCCCCTCCCCCCGCCCCCGGTTTGGTTAATATTTGTTTCAACAAAACAAGTGTGTTTGAAAGAAAGTAAAAGTTTGGCGACACAGGTTTTTCTTTCTTTTTAATAAATTTTGCCCTTTTTAACTTCTAAGGCTGCATCTTTGAGAAGTCATTCTGTGCATGAATGGAAGGGAGGAACTTAAAATTCTTGGCTTTTTAACTCTTTTTTTATTTTGGGGTTTGTTTGTTTTTGTTTTTATTTGCGGAATTATTTAATTGCCTGTATCAGATTTACTGTAAAAGATGAGAAATAAAAATTTTAAAAATCTGGTTTTGTGTATGAAACATGTATGAATTCTGGGTTTTGTGGTAACGGTCTTGCTGGATCTTGTTTTTGAAGCAGTACAAAGTTGAGTGTCAAAGCTACATTGGTTGTGTGGTGTGTGTGCAGGCAGACAACCACTTGAACACAGAGCCTGGTTAATGGTCGAAAGGTGTGTTCCGAGGCTCTGTGGAAGCTGTGCTAAGCTGCTAGGCCAGAACTGGTGATGTCTTTTCTCTGGTGGTTGGTTGCTAAGCAATGCAGGCAATGCCCCCTGTCCTTATGTCCTGGGCCAAGACGCCGTTGTTGCCAGGACCAGTTCATGGTCTCTCACTGTGGGCCCAGAAGAGAATGCCAGTTGACACCTATGCTACCAGCTGGGAGGCAACGTGGCATGGGCACCCTCAGTTGCATGGGTAGCTTGGCTTACTTACCCATCTTGCCAGCTCAAGTAGAACAAAGTTTGAGTCCAGTGGCACCTTTAAGAGCAGCAAAGTTTAATTCTGGACACAAGCTTTTCGTGTTAAGCTTTTGTGTGCATGCACACTTCTTCAGATAGCTGAAGAAGTGTGCATGCCCATGAAAGATTATGTCTAGAATTAAACTTTGCTGGTCTTAAAGGTGCCACTGGACTCAACCTTTATTCTATTGCTTCAGAGCAACATGGCCACCCAACTCAAATAGTTTGATAGATTCAGGTGGGTAGCATTGTTGGTCTAAAGCTTATATCCAGAATTAAATTTTGTTCTTCTTAAAGGTGCCACTGGACTCAAAGTTTGTTCCAAGTAGTTTGAGACAGGGTCAATATGAGAAGACTGTGCAGATGGGTTGTTGAAATGCACATGAATGCATGTCTTCTAAGCAAAGGGTCTGGAAGGAGGAACATGCATTATGCACCATGCTTGAAAGATCTGTCCCCATTTCAGTAACAGGGTACTACTTGAACAAGGTTTGTCCATTGAGGGATTGGGTAGCACATAAGAGAAGCCAATGTTCGATCAGACCAATGGACCATCTAGTCCAACACTCTGTGTCACACAGTGGCCAAAAATGCCAGGTGCCATCAGGAGGTCCAGCAGTGGGGCCAGGACACCAGAAGTCCTCCCACTGTTGCCCCCCCCCCCCGCCAAGCACCAAGAATACAGAGCATCCCTTGCCCCAGACTGAGATTTCCTATCTATACCTTGTGGCTCATAGCCACTGATGGACCTCTGCCCAAGATGTTTTTCCAATTCCCTCTTGAAGCCGTCCATGCTTGTAGCCGCCACCACCTCCTGTGGCCGTGAATTCCACGTGTTAATCACTTCTGGGCTTGGGGAAGTTATGGAGGATGTATGTAAATAATCACCCGATACTTTGGTGGTGCGCCAAGGAGCCGGCAGTTGGGTGGCTTCCATATCTTGAATCCCATGGGTGAAAGTTGATGTGCTAGTCTGGGGGATGGGAGGCCCTGGCAAGACTGCCCTCATCCTGGCAAGGCCCAGAAGAGGAATGGTTTTCATTAAAGGCCTGCTTTCTTCTCAGTGGGCTGGTGAAGGGGGGGAAGGAAGCCCAGGGCCTTTCAAAAACCGGGTTCCTCTTCCCTTGCCCCTCCACCTCCAAGCGAAGACTTTGTTGACGAGAAACTGTGTGCCAAAGCCGGGGTGAGGAAGAAGCGCACGGGGTTTTCTCCCCAGCTGAGGAGATTTTGAGTGGGCACCCATCCTGGGGAGCAACTCCCCTCCCTCTGGTCCCCCAGTTCCTCGAGGCAGTGCTGTGAAGGGGGGGTGCCATGTGGGCTTCACCCCCCCCCCCCAACAAGGTCCCTGCCCTGAATTCCAGCAGGTTTCCTGGCAGCCGTTTCCCTGCAGAGATTTTGGGGATCTGTGATGCATCCCGTGGCTCCCTCCGGTGCCCATCTGCTCTGTCGGTGCCAGTCTGCCAAAGCTGCTGTTGGCCATAGGCACAAGCTGCTCTCCTTCTGAACTTCTTTTTGCTGCATTTCTGATTTTGGGGGTGCTTTAAGAACAGTGCTGTCGGGAGCCTGCCCCGGTGACGTTTTCTGGCTCGGGCCGGAGCAGCACCACAGAGGCCTGGTCTTCCTGTGGGATTTTTATTGAGCTCCGTTTACCCGCTTTGCACGATGGAGCAGGCGGCCGTCCTTTCGCTCACCTTTACATGAGGACAGGTGGTGAGCCCTGCCGGAAGGGGACCAGCCCAGCATCCTGTTTCTAACCGGCAAGCCCGAGGCTCCCAGGAATCGCAGAAGCGGGGCTAGAAGGCGAAATCCCTCCCCGGCAACTGGTGTTTAGAGATATACTATCCCTGAACAAGGAGGTCGTAGAATCCTAGGATCACAGAGTTGGAAGGGGCCATACAGGCCATCTGGTCCAAGGCCCCCTGCTCAATGCAGGATCAGCCTAGAGCCAGGGGTGTTGAACTCATTTGTTACGAGGGCCGGATCTGAAATAAATGAGACCTTGTCGGGCCGGGCCATGTGTGTCGTAAAATGTAATGCCCGGTAGCGGAGATATAAACTTTATAAAGGACACAGACAAACACAATTAACTTTCACGTTGCTTTCTTACTGGGAAAGACTGGATCATGAGGGCGTAAACACAGTGAAAAGGGCGAAGGAACCCAGTTGCACCCAGGAGAGCCCTGCCATAAAGAGCCCAACAAAACACACACACACACGCAGCATAAGCAGCCCAACAGAATACACACACACTGTAGCAAGGCACACAGAAGTTCATACCTTGAACAAAACTTTGTTGGTCTTAAAAGTGCCTGGTATTTCTGCCGTGCAATTGAGGTAGCCTAGCAAAGCGAGCTCTCCCTTGTTCCCTGCCTGCCTGCCTGCGTTCAGGAAGGAGCCGCAGCCAGTGGAAGGAAAGAAAGGCTTCCCTTTGTCTCCTGAATATGATTGAGGCAGCCTGGCCAGGAAGCAAGCTCTGGCTGGTTCCCTCCCTCCCCCTGGGAGGAGGAGCCTCAGTCAGTGCTTTACGAGACTCTCAGTCGCACAGAAGAAGCTTGCCTATCTATCTCCTGTGTGATTTGAGAGAGTCTGGCAAAGTAAGTTGTGATGTAGCAGCAGCAACAGAACAGGAAAAGGAAGCAGGAAACAACCAGGGCCTTGCGGGCCGGATTGCAGTCCTCCGAGGGCCTGATCCAGCCCCCGGGCCGCATGTTTGACACCCCTGGCCTAGAGCATCCCTGGCAAGTGTTTGTCCAGACGCTGCTTAAAGATTGCCAGTGACGGGGACCTCACCACCTCCCTAGGCTCCTGATTCCACTGTTGCACAACTCTTACTGTAAAAAAGTCTTTCCTGATATCCAGCTGGTACCTTCCCGCCCTTAATTTAAACCCATTCTTGCGACTCCTCTCCTCTGCTGCCACCAGGAACAGCTCCCTGCCCTCCTCTAAGGGACAGCCCTTCGAATACCTAAAGAGAGCAATCATATCGCCCTTCAATCTCCTCTTCTCCAAACTGAACATTCCCACATCCAGAGGTCGATTGGGGGGGGGGGGACCGCGGGGGCTCATTCTGTTGCAGAAGGAGGAAGAAGCAGAAGGGTAAGTTGGCGTCCTCCCCCTCTGTCTGGCCGAGGCCACTCCACGTGGCCTCTGCAAGGACTCCCAGCCCCATCCAGGAGCTTCCCCGAGGTAGCTGTGTTAGTCTGTTGCTGCAAAACAGTCCAAGAGTTCAAATAGCACCTTTAAGACTAACAAATAGCACCTTTGAGACTAACCATTAAGACTAAGACTAACTGAGTGGTGGGTGTGGCCTCATGACACACTTCCGGTGATGTCAGGGGGTGTGGCATAGGCTAATGAGTTGTGCTAATGAGTCCCCCTAGCTCTTTTTCCACGCAACGGGTAGCTGTGTTAGTCTGTTGCTGCAAAACAGTCCAAGAGTTCAAATAGCACCTTTAAGACTAACCATTAAGACTAAGACTACCTGAGTGGTGGGTGTGGCCTTATGACACACTTCCGGTGATGTCAGGGGGTGTGGCATATGCTAATGAGTTGTGCTAATGAGTCCCCCTAGCTCTTTTTCCACGAAACGACCCCTGCCCACATCCCTCGGCCTTTCCTCACAGGGCTTCTTGGTCTCCAGGCCCCCGATCATCCTCCTCACGCTCCTCTGCACCTGCTCTGTTCTGTCCACCTCCTTTTTGAAGTGAGGCCTCCAGAACAGCACACGATACTCCAGGTGCAGCGTGACCAATGCAGTGTCATGGCTTATGGCCACTGACGGGCCTCCCCTCTACCGATTTGTCCCACTGTCAGACTATATCTTGCAGCAGTGAGTTCCGTGAGCTCAGGCTCCTGGATTTGTTCTGCTGGGATTGGTGCATTTGCATTTATTTCATGGTTTCTCCAGGTGCAGCCTGACCCATGCAGTGTCGTGGCTTATGGCCACTGACGGGCCTCACCTCTACCGATTTGTCCCACTGTCAGACCATATCTTGCAGCAGTGAGTTCCGTGAGCTGGGGCTCATGGATTTGTTCTGCTGGAATTGGTGCATTTGCATTTATTTCATGGTTTTCTCAAAGCAGCTGGGGACAGAGTTCTCCCTTTTCTCGCAACAGCCCTGTGAGGTATGCCAGACTGAGAGTTTGTGATGGTCCCAAGGTCACCCAGCGAGCTTCCATGGTAGAAGTGGAGATATGGACCCACTTCCCCCCAGGATCCTAGTCCAACAGCCTACCCACTATGCCATACCACTTGGTGATTTCCAAAAGACTCTTGAGTCTTTTGCAGTGGAGGAAGGTTCCTGCCCTTGAGGGAAAGCACTCTACTGCCAATGGAATAGACCTTCACTCTTATGGCCAGTCACTTTTACTACAAGCCTTGGGCAGCTGGCTATCATCTCCAAGTGGAACCTCCATGTGTAGGGGCAGTGTACCTCTGAATGCCAGGTGCTTGTGGGAGGGTATGTTGCATTTATGCCCTGCTGGAGGGTTTCCTGGCAGAATGGGCCTGTCCACACTGGGACTAGGGTATCTCCGCACTCCCAATAAAATCAAGAGGTGGTCTTCTTAAGTTCATGATTTTTTTAACCTGGTGGTGAAGAGCCTGCACAAGAGATGACACAAGCAGTGTTCCCTCTAAGCTGAGTTAGTGCGAGCTAGTTCACAGTTTATTAGGTTCCAGCTCACACATTTTCATCTTAGCTCAGGAAGGACGGCTCCAGAGCAAACTGATTGATGCAGCGGCCAAATCGCTCGCTCACAACTTGAATGCCAGTAGCTCACAAAGTAGAATTTTTGCTCACAAGACTCCACAGCTTAGAGGGAACATTGGTCACAAGTGACCTCCTGAGACCATAACCGTTGTTGCTGAGGGTCACTCAGGATTCCTGTTTTTGCAAGGGTGGAAACAGCATTGTCTTTAAAAAAAACCATTCATACCTTGAAATTCCCCAGTAACCTATGCTGGTTGAGGAAAGAGAAGGCTGTGCTTGAAGGGCTACTTCTCCACAAAACATGTGGGAAATGAGGGGGGGGGAAATAACCGGGAGTTTCTTGTGGCAGGGAGTTCCACAGGCTTATTGCCGCAATGAGGAAAGAAACAGCGAAACTTGCATTTTTATCCTACCCTCCCCCCACAGTGGCGTAGCATTCGCAGTCTTTTGCTAAGAACATCCCTATGAGGTAGGCGAGGGCTGAGAAAACAGAAAGCAGACAGCTCTGGCCAAAGCTCACCCCGTAAATCTCATAGCTGAGCATGGGTTTGAGCCCAGCTCTCTCTGTGCTCCTAGCCTAGGAGCGTGACATAGGTGTCAAAATATCAGACTCCAGGAGAGTTCAGCTCAGATCTCTCCTTTGGCCCCAAATGACCCAGCCCTCCTCAGAGCAATCTGATTTATCTACCTTGGGCAAGCCATACTTCTGCCACAGCTGTTCTTGAAAAAAAAAAGAGCCATTTCTGCCAGAGCTCTCTCAGCCCCACCTACCTGACAGGGTGTCTGTTGTGGGGGGGGGGAGGGAAAGGAGTTTGTGAGTCGTTCTGAGACTTTTTTGGGTAGTGAAGGGCGGGGGATACATCCAATCTCCTTCTCCTTCTCCTTCTTCTGAAATGGAGGACGTCAAACTCTGCAGGCCGCCCTGAATGAACATCAGAAGAGCCCTGCTGGACTGGACCAGTGAGGGTCAATCTAGTCCAGCATTCTGCCTCACACAGCGGCCAACCAGTTGCTCTGGAGCGCCAATAAGAGGGCAGAGAGGCCTTCATAAGTATATAAGAGCCCTCTTGGATCAGACCGGTGAGGGTCCATCTAGTCCAGCATCCTGCCTCACACAGCGGCCAACCAGTTCTTCTGGGGGGCAACAGCAGGGCAGAGAGGCCTTCATAAGTATATGGGCCCTCTTGGATCAGACCAGTGAGGGTCCATCGAGTCCAGCATCCTGCCTCACACAGCGGCCAACCAGTTGCTCTGGAGTGCCAACAACAAGGCATAGAGGCCTTCATAAGTATATAAGAGCCCTCTTGGATCAGACCAGTGGGGGTCCATCTAGTCCAGCATCCTGCCTCACACAGCGGCCAACCAGTTCTTCTGGGGGGGCAACAACAGGGCATAGAGGCCTTTATAAGTATATAAGAGCCCTCTTGGATCAGACCAGTGGGGGTCCATCTAGTCCAGCCTCCTGCCTCACACAGCGGCCAACCAGTTGCTCCGGAGCGCCAACAAGAGGGCAGAGAGGCCTTCATAAGTATATAAGAGCCCTCTTGGATCAGACCAGTGGGGGTCCATCTAGTCCAGCCTCCTGCCTCACACAGCGGCCAGCCAACAAGAGGGCAGAGAGGCCGAGGCCTTCCCCTGATGCTGCCTCCTGGCTCCCGGATTCAGCGGTTTAGTACCTTTGAATGTGGAGGTTACCTTTAGTCCCCAGGGCTAGTAGCCGCGGATAGACCTCAACTCTGTGCATTCTGTCTAACCCCCCTTTTAAAGCTTTCCACGGACAGCGGAAAAACAAAAACAAAGTGCGGTTTCCTTCTCCAGCCGCGCGTCGTGGCCGACCACCGTCTACTTGCCAAGGGAGGGCAGATGCCAAACCGACTGGCAGGGGGTGGTCTTGCTCCGGGGCCAGCTGGAGGGTGGTTTTTTTTTTTTTTTTTTGCAGCCCTGCAATGCAGCACCTGAGACAGCTCCGGAAAGTGGGACGGTCTCCATGGCAACCGGGAGCGCTTCACTGCAGAAGGAGGGTTGCCGGGGCTACCGGGAGCAAGCCATTCATTGCAGAGGGAACAGAAGGGGAGGGGGCAAGTGGGGGCCGGGCCCCGCCAGTGCTGCAGAGATCCTGTGTCGTCCCCCCCCCCCTCGCAAGGACCACAGACAGCTCCCGGGGCTCAGCACTGCAGAGAGCTCCCTGCTGCTTCCCACCCCCCACCATGTTCCTTCAGCACACTGCAAAATGGGGGCGGGGGGGAATGCACTGAAACGCTGCTGGGGAAGCCAAGGATTTTTGTTCTTTCTTTTAAAGGCGGGCTTAGCCGCTTGTCAGATCATAAACCGCCCCAAAGAGTTTGGCTGCAGAGCGCAGGCCAGGAACGGTTGCAGCAGTTTTGCCTGGCAACATGCTCTATCGGACCCGGGGCCGAAGGGTAATAGGGCATTTGCCCCTCTTCGCACCCTCCTTTGGGGTCTGGTAATCACAGCCAGTGTTCCCTCTAAGCTGAGTTAGTGTGAGCTAGCTCACAGTTTTTTAGCCTCCGGCTCGCACATTTTTGTCTTAGCTCAGGAAGGACCGCTCCAGGGCAAACTAATCTATGCAGTAGCCAAATCGCTCGCTCACAACTATAAAGCCAGTAGCTCACAAAGTAGAATTTTTGCTCACAACACTCCACAGCTTAGAGGGAACATTGACAGACTTTGTCTGTCTGTTTAAAGAGGCTGTGTTTTATTATGCATGCTCAACCCACGGCAGCCTCGGAGGCAGCGCAGAGTTAAGTGCGCGGACTCTAATCTGGGAGAGCCGGGTTTGATTCCCCGCTCCTCCACTTGCAGCTGCTGGAGGACCTTGGGCAAGCCATAGTTCTGTCAGAGCTGTCCTTGAAAGAGCAGTTCTCGAAAGCGCTCTCTCAGCCCCACCCGCCTCACAGGGTTGTCTGTTGTGGGGAGGAGAAGGGAAAGGAGTTTGTTAGCTGCTCTGAGACTCCTTTGGGGAGTGAAGGGTGGGGTATAAATCCAATCTCTTCTTCTTCTCTTCTTCTTGGTCTCGGGCCTGTGGTTGGGACTGGTCTGTTCCCAAGGGCTTCCACACAGTGGTAGGGTTGCCAGCTTCCAAGTGGGGCCTGGAGATCCTGCAGAGTTACAGCTTAGCACCACATGACAGAGATCAGTTCCCCTGGAGATAAATGGCAGCTTTGGAAGGTGGGTAGTACAGCACTGTACCCCTCTGTTTGGTGAGAGAGCCGGTTTGGTGTAGTGGTGAAGTGCGCAGAGGACTCTAATCTGGGAGAACCGGGTTTGATTCCCCACTCCTCCGCTTGCAGCTGCTGGATGACCTTGGGCAAGCCGTAGTTCTGGTCAGAGCTGTTCTCTCAAGGGCAGTTCTCTCAGAGCTCTCTCAGCCCCAGCCTACCTCACAGGGTGTCCTGTTGTGGGGAGGGGAAGGGAAAGGAGTTTGTAAGCCGCTCTGAGACTCCAAGTGAAGGGCGGGGTATGAATCCAATCTCCTCCTCCTCCTCCTCCCCTTCCCCAAGCTGTACCTTCAGTTTGATGTAGTGGTTAAGAGTGGGACTCTAATCTGGGGCAATTGGATTTATTTATGTATTTATTAGATTCATACCTTGCCCATCCCACCAAAGCAGGCTCAGGGCGGCGTCCATAAATTTGAAAAACAGTTTAAAATCATCATAAACTAAAGTGCTATACATTCGTAGTTCCCCGTGCAGCAGCGAACATGTTCCAACGTTGCCATATCCAGTAAATTTGTGAAAGGAGGCGGTCAGCCCTGCCGTGACGATGGCAAGGCTCTGAGGTTATATCCAAATGTACCAGAGGTTAGATGTGATCGAATGTGGTCAAATGCCTGGTGGAAGAGCTCCGTCTCGCAGGCCCTGCTGAATTGTATTGTTTGATTCCCCACTCCTCTACATGCAGCTGCTGGCGTGACCTTGGGTCAGTCACAAGTTCTCTCAGAGCTGTTCTCTTAGGAGCAGTCCTCGAAAGGGCTCTCTCAGCCCCACCTACCTCTTAGGGTGTCTGTGGTGGGGAAGGGAAGGGGAAGGAGGTTGTAAGCCGCTCTGAGACTCCTTCAGGTAGTGAAGGGCAAGGTATAAATCCAATCTCCTCCTCCTCCTCCTCTTCTTCCCTCCAGGAGTTTCCCAAACTGGGGGTGGCAACCCCAATGTTCAGGCAAGGCCACCAGGTCAGCCAAATCTGAGCATCACTTGGGATAGGAAAAGCCACTTTGCACATGCTCAGAAGCACTTTCTTCTGAGCCAATGATGGCCTCAGCATTGGGGGGGGGAACCCCAGTTCCTGGCTCCACAATGAATCTCCGGAACAGAACCGTCTCTCTCCCCACGGGCTTCCCACTTCTTTCCTTCCTCCAGGGAGCCGGGGCTGTAGTTCACGGCGCTCCCCTCCTCCATTTTATCCACACACAACATCCCTGTGAGGTAGGTGAGGCTGCGAGAGTGTTCCTTGTCCAAGCCTTGTGGCAGAGGGGGGGATTTGAACCCATGACTCTAATGCCACAACGCCATCCCCATCCCCTTCAGCATCTTCCTCCCTGCTGGGTTCTCTCGCCACCTTTCCTCCATGGATTACTTTTATCCCCGAGGGTCATGGATGTTAACAGTGCAGGAGGGGGGGGGAGCGGATATATCTTCCTCTGGCCTTCTGCCACTTTTCCCCTAGTAACCTATATTCCTCTCCCCCCCACACACACAATCTGCTATAATATGGCGTCCCCTGCCCCCTGGCTTTCCGCTGCAGGCTGGATCACCCGTAATTTCTCCCCTCCCACATCTGTGCCAGCTCTCATCGGCTGCAACCGCATGGAGACAGGTCGTATTTCTCTGATCTGTGGGCGTGGTGTCGTCTCCCTGCCATGAGTCTTCCTGGGCACAGCTGTCAGCTTGGTGCGCTGCCGGGCAAGGCCGGGGCAGGTATGTCTGGAGTGGGGGCTGGTTTAGGGTTCACAGGGCTAGAAATCCTCCGGGTAGGCAGGCCGTAGCTGTGTCATCCAACTTCTGTCCTCACAACAGCCCTTTAAGGCCTTAGACGATCCATCTCAGGCCTCTCCTCATCTGCAAGGCGGCAATAGATGACGATGACGAAGAAGACGACGATGAAGGTGAAGAAGAAGCAGACAATGATATTGGATTTATACCCTGCCCTTCACTACCCGGAGGAGTCTCAGAGCAGTTTGCCATCTCCTTTCCCTTCCTCTCCCCACAAAAGACACCCAGTGAGGTAGGCGGGGCCGAGAGAGCTCTCTCGAGAACTGCCCTTGAGAGAACAGCTCTGAGAGAACTTTGACTGGCCCAAGGTCACCCAGCTGGCTGCATGTGGAGGAGTGGGGAATCAAACCTGGTTCTCCCAGATTAGAGTCTGCGCTGCTAAACACTCCACCAAACTGGCTTCCCTTGTTAGATGTGCTTTCCAGACTGTCGTCATAATCCACCTCTAGACCTGTTCTGATTCGCCTACAACTTTGCTGGCACCCGCCAAGTGATTTTAGAAAATGGGTGGAGCCGAGCAGAACATTTGGCCAGCAAGGCTTTTGATGGGCCACTGGAGACTTGATTGGCTGTCCAGATTTTTAAAAAAGATTGTTTTGGCAGCAGCTGCCAGTGTTCCCTCTAAGCTATGGAGTCTTGTGAGCAAAAATTCTACTTTGTGAACTGCTGGCATTAAAGCTGTGAGCGGGCGATTTGGCTACTGCATAGATTAGTTTGCTTTGGAGCCACCCTTCCTGAGCAAAGACAAAAATGTGTGAGCCAGAGGCTTAAAAATGGTGAGCTAGCTCATACTAACTCAGCTTAGAGGGAACACTGGCTGCCACCACAAAACAAGGATCTGTGTGGCTGAAAGTAAACTGTGGCAGCCTTTTTGTGGCAGCCATTTTGTGGCTGTGCCCAGCAGTGTTCCCTCTAAGTTGAGTTAGTGTGAGCTAGCTCACAGTTTTCTAGCCTCCGGCTCGCCCATTTTTGTCTTAGCTCAGGAAGGGATGGCTCCAGAGCAGACTAATTTCTGCAGTAGCCGAATCGCTCGCTCACCACTTTAATGCCAGAAGCTCACAAAGTAGAATCTTTGCTCACAAGGCTCCACAGCCTGTCTTAGAATTCCAAAGGCCCCCACAGGCTCAAAAAAGGTTAGGGACCACTGGCCGACATTTATCTTAAAGTGTGGTCCCCAGAGCTGAACACAAGACTCCAGAAGAGGCCTGACTAGGGTGGGAAAAGATTCAGGTGGGTCGCTGTGTTGGACTGAAGCAACCGAACAAAACTGGAGTCCAGTGGCACCTTTCAGACCCACCAAGTTTAATTCTGAGTGTAAGTTTTTGTGTGCGTGTGCAGAATTATACCCAGAATTAAACTTGGTTCTGCCAGAGCTGTTCTTGAAAAAGAGCCATTTCTCTCAGAGCTCTCTCAGCCCTACTGACCTCCCAGGGTGTCTGTTGTGGGGAGGGGAAGGGAAAGGAGTTTGTCAGCCGCTCTGAGACTCCAAGTGAAGGGTGGGGTCTAAACCCAATCTCCTCTCCTCCTCCCCCTCCCCTTCTTCTTCTTCTTCTTCTTCTTCTTCTTCTTCTTCTTCTTCTTCTTCTTCTTCTTCTTCTTTTTCTTCTTCTTCTTCTTCTTCTTCTTCTTCTTCTTCTTCTTCTTCTGTGCCACTGGACTCAAACTTTGTTAGGGTGGAAAAACTACTACTTATGACTTGGAAAAGTAGGAGAGACCCTCCCC
>NW_015160901.1:67387-69272 GCF_001447785.1 Gekko japonicus | reverse complement strand
TTGGAAAAGGAGGAGAGCCCCCCCCCCCCCCCAGGTCTGTCTTCCCACCCCCGTCTGGCAGTCCCAAAGAGGCAGCTGCAGGTTGCTTTGACTGACTCGTCACTGGGAGGGAAAACACTCCGCGCATGGCCAAAGGCATACTCGCTTTTACTCCCCATATGCTGAGAGTTGCCTGTTGGCACTGAAACTGAGGTCCTGCGTTTTATCTTTCCACATGTCCTTGGGGAAACTGCTGCTCAACTTGGCGCATGCTAAGCTGCCTGAAGCAGCTTACGAGGCACACACCAGCATATGCGCGTGTGTCTGAGTTTTAAATATAACCCCACTTTGCACTGCGGGAGCACTTGAGAGCAATTTGAAGCTCTGCGTGCACATGGCCTCAGTACCCTGCCTAACAACAACCCTGCAAGACAGGCCAGCAGGATCAGGTGGTAGGCAGGGGGCCTTTAAGACTGTCTTTGGGAAGGGCTAGAAGGCAGGCACGTAGCCAGGATATGGTGGCTTGTGGGGCAAAACTTTTTCTGGTGGGGCTCAATGAAATTGCTGAGCAGTTGGGTTAGAATGGATAAAAAGGAAGTCCTTCACCCAAAGAGTGATTAACATGTGGAATTCATTGCCACAGGAGGTGGTGGCGGCTACAAGCATGGACGGCTTGAAGAAGAAGAGGAAGAGGAGGAGGAGGAGGAAATTGGATTTATACCCCGCCCCTTAACTACCCAGTGAAGTCTCAGAGCGGCTTACAAACTCTTTTCCCTTCCCCTCCCCACAACAGACACCCTGTGAGGTGGGTGGGGCTGAGAGAGCTCTGACAGAAACTGCTCTTTTTCAAGAACAGCTCTTATCAGAACTACGGCTTGCCCAAGGTCATCCAGCAGGTGCAAGTGGAAGAGTGGGGAATCAAACCTAGTTCTCCCAGATTAGAGTCCGCGCACTTCACCACTACACCAAACTGGCTCTCTAAGAGGGAATTAGATAAGCATCTGGAGCAGAGGTCCATCGGTGGCTACTAGCCACAAGGTATAGATAGGAACTTTCGGTCTGGGGCAAGGAATGCTCTGTATTATGGTGCTTGGGGGCTGGGGTAACAGCGGGAGGACTTCTAGTGTCCTGGCCCCTCTGCTGGACCTCCTGATGGCGCCTGGTTTCTTCGGCCACTGTGTGACAGAGTGTTGGACTGGATGGGCCATTGGCCTGATCCAGCACTGGCTTCTCTTGTGTTCTCTTATGTTCTTATAGTGGGGCTGCCGGTACTTGCCATAATGAAGGGGGGTGGGGTGCGTCCCTCTCCCTCCCCTCCTGCCAAGATTTAAAGGGCCCTTCAGCAGAACAGCTGGAGGGGCCTCCAAATCTTGCAGGAGAGGAGGGAGCATTGGTGTGTACCACCCCCTCCTTCTTCTCAAAAGCAATCTGTGTGGGTTCCCTTTAAATGCTTTTGGAAATAAGTTGGGGGGGCTTTGAGGAAGGGGGCAGAGCCCCCAATGGCCCTCACTGTAACAATGGGACAGGCTATAACTGAATTTAAAGGCTGTACCTAACCCTGGAGAGTATTTCTTGCACCCAAGACATAGTGCTGGGCAGAGTGTCTTGCTGGTGGAGTTGGCACCAGCCCCCAATTACGTTGCACGGACCCGTGGCTGGAGAGCTCCAAGAAAAGGGGGGAGGGCGTAGATTTGCTTCACTTGAGAGCAGGTGGCAGGTTGCAGGGCCCAGGTCAAGGATGGCTGCAGTCCCCCCTCCCCACTGCGATTGTTCCACCTGCCAACTTCCTCTGTGAATCTACCTCTGTGCAGCCAGACCGCCTGTCAGTAAGGCCCTGGGGCTACCATTCTTGGTATCAGGGGCCGGGGGGGGGCTGCCCTTGGAGACTATGAGAAGAAGAAGGAGG
>NW_015160901.1:64403-67308 GCF_001447785.1 Gekko japonicus | reverse complement strand
GGAGGAGGAGGAGGAGGAGGAGGAGGAGGAGGAGGAGATTGGATTTATACCCCGCCCTTCACTACCTGAAGGTGTCTCACTTGCAATGTTCCCTCTAAGCTGTGGAGTCTTGTGAGCAAAAATTCTACTTTGTGAGCTACCGGCATTCAAGCTGTGAGCAGGTGATTTGGCTACTGCATAAATTGGTTTGCTCTGGAGCCATCCTTTCCTGAGCGAAGACAAAAATGTGTGAGCCAGAGGCTCAAAAACCGTGAGCTAGCTCACACTAACTCAGCTTAGAGGGAACGCTGCAAGGCTGTCCTCCACCTAGGGTCGTCAGTCTCCAGGTGGGGCCTGGAGGCCAGTGTCCTTCACCCAAAGAGTGATTAACATGTGGAATTCACGGCCGCAGGAGGTGGTGGCGGCTACAACCATGGATGGCTCGAAGAAGAAGAGGTAGAGGAGGAGGAGGAAATTGGATTTATACCCCACCCTTCACTTCCCAAAGGAGTCTCAGAGCGGCTCACAAACTCCTTTCCCTTCCCCTCCCCACAACAGACACCCTGGGAGGTAGAAGAAGAAGAGATTGGATTTATGCCCCATGGCCCTTCACTTCCCAAAGGAGTCTCAGAGCGGCTCACAAACTCCTTTCCCTTCCCCTCCCCACAACAGACACCCTGGGAGGTAGAAGAAGAAGAGATTGGATTTATGCCCCATGGCCCTTCACTTCCCAAAGGAGTCTCAGAGCGGCTCACAAACTCCTTTCCCTTCCCCTCCCCACAACAGACACCCTGGGAGGTAGAAGAAGAAGAGATTGGATTTATGCCCCATGGCCCTTCACTTCCCAAAGGAGTCTCAGAGCGGCTTACAAACTCCTCTCCCTTCCCCTCCCCACAACAGACAGACACCCTGTGAGGTCGGTGGGGCCGAGAGAGCTCTCTCGAGAACTGCCCTTGAGAGAACAGCTCTGAGAGAACTTTGACTGGCCCAAGGTCACCCAGCTGGCTGCATGTGGAGGAGTGGGGAATCAAACCTGGTTCTCCCAGATTAGAGTCTGCGCTGCTAACCACTACACCAAACTGGCTTCCCTTGGT
Source organism: Gekko japonicus (assembly GCF_001447785.1). Lineage (NCBI taxonomy): Eukaryota > Metazoa > Chordata > Lepidosauria > Squamata > Gekkonidae > Gekko > Gekko japonicus. The sequence continues at coordinate 66,235 of NW_015160901.1, read as the reverse complement.
TCCTTTGACCTTCCCTTGTTAGATGTGCTTTCCAGACTGTCGTCATAATCCACCTCTAGACCTGTTCTGATTCGCCTACACCTTTGCTGGCACCCGCCAAGGGATTTTAGAAAATGGGTGGTGCCGAGCGGAACATTTGGCCAGCAAGGCTTTTGATGGGCCGCTGGAGACTTGATTGGCTGTCCAGATTTTTTAAAAAGACTGTTTTGGCAGCAGCTGCCAGTGTTCCCTCTAAGCTATGGAGTCTTGTGAGCAAAAATTCTACTTTGTGAGCTGCTGGCATTAAAGCTGCGAGTGAGCGATTTGGCTACTGCATAGATTAGTTTGCTTTGGAGCCACCCTTCCTGAGCAAAGACAAAAATGTGTGAGCCAGAGGCTTAAAAATGGTGAGCTAGCTCACGCTAACTCAGCTTAGAGGGAACACTGGCTGCCACCACAAAACAAGGATCTGTGTGGCTGAAAGTAAACTGTGGCAGCCATTCTGTGGCAGCCATTTTGTGGCTCTTGACAGAAACGGCTCTTTTTCAAGAACAGCTCTGATCAGAACTACGGCTTGCCCAAGGTCATCCAGTAGCTGCGAGTGGAGGAGTGGGGAATCAAACCCGGATCTCCCAGATTAGAGTCCGTGCACTTCACCACGACACCAAATTGAGCCAGGCCTTTTCCAGGTTCCTGGGTTCTCAGGGTGGGCAGCCCCACAATGCCTCATCCACGTGCCTCCCTGGCACATTTATCGCCTCCCCTTCCTTATTGTTGAGCTCTTAGAAGGACACGCATGGCCTCATGCCATCACGACAGCCTCGTGAGGTAGGCTGGCCTGGGAGGCTACATCTTCATGGCTGAGAGGAGGGGATCTGATCCCCCCCCCAGCTCGTAGGCTGAGGCTTGAAACACCACAGAGAATCTTCTGGGGGTGGGGTGGGGGTGAGGGATGAGTGGCAAAGGCTTCCTTCATCGTAAGCGGTGAACTCTGAACGATGACTCACTGCGAATAAGACTGGGGGGGGGGCAGGGGAAATAAATCAGCTCTATTGACCTTATCTGTGGGTAACCGAGGGACAGACCGTAATAAGGGTAGAAAGCAGATTAGCCCGATGCAAGCAAGCGGGAGCCAGGCAGATGGGGAAGAAGAGATTCGGGAGGGAGGGAGGGACTCACTCAATAATGGCTGGCCGGCCCCTACCTGGATGCCTCTGGGCCTTCTGCTCTGTCTGTGCTCCGGGCTCCCTCCCAGGGGCTGCCTGCGTTGTTCTGTCTGGCTGCCCACCCGGCCGCCTGCCAACCTCGGCTTCCCAGCTCCACCGCAGCCTCATGCCAAGCCGGGGAGGAGGAGGTGGCCTGGGATGCCCTCCGCTCTGCAGAGTCATGAAATGCACTCCGGCTGGGACGTGTGCCCGCTTTGCTCGCCACCGGCAGCCCCTTTCCCTGGTTGCGACCAAAATGCCTCTCCCACCCCTGGGTCAGGTCCGCCAAGACATGAAACTTCGATCCGGTCAGGCTCCCGGCCTCCCAGGCAGAGACAGACCTTTACCATCACGTGCTGCCTGGTGGGTGTAGTGGTTTGGTGTAGGGGTTAGGGGCACGGACTCTTATCTGGGAGAACCGGGTTTGATTCCCCACTCCCCCACAGGCAGCTGCTGGTGCAACCTTGGGTCAGTCATAAGTTCTTTCAGAGCTGTTCTCTCATGAGCAGTCCTCGAAAGAGCTCTCTCGGCCCCACCGATCTCACAGGGTGTCTGTTGTGGGGAGGGGGAAGGGAAAGGAGTTCGTAAGCCGCTCTGAGACTCCATCAGGTAGTGAAGGACAGGGTATAAATCCAATTCCTCCCTCCC
>NW_015160901.1:60718-64342 GCF_001447785.1 Gekko japonicus | reverse complement strand
TCCCTCCCTTCCTTCCTTCCTTCTTCTAACTGGAGATGCCGGGGATTGAACCTGTTACCCTCTGCATGCCAAGCAGAGGATCTACTACTACCCCCCCTACAGAAATTCTAATGGGTCCATCAAGGGCAGCATTGTCAGCTCAGACTGGCAGCAGCTCTCCAAGGCCTCAGGCGGTCTTTCACATCACCTCCTGCCTGGACTGGAGATGCCGGGGATTGGACCTGAGACCTTCCGCACGCAAAGCAGAGGGTTCAACCACTGAGTCATGGCCTCTCCCCACTCAGCTACCTTGTACCGAATCAGACCCTGGGTCCATCAAGGTCAGTCTTGTCTACTCAGACTGGCAGCCGCTCTCCAGGGTCTCAGGCTGAGGTCTTTCCCATCACCTACTGCCTGGTCCTTTATAACTGGAGATGCCAGGGACTGAACCTGGGACCTTCTGCATGCCAAGCAGAGGCTCTGCCACTGAGCCAAGGCCCCTCTTTACAGCTCTCCAGGGTCTCAGGCGGAGGTCTCACATCACCTACTTTTAACTGGAGATGCTGCTGGGGATTGAACCTGGGACCTTCTGCAGGCCAAGCAGAGGCTCTGCCACTGAGCCATGGCCCATCTTTACAGCTCTCCAGGGTCTCAGGTGGAGGTCTTTCCCATCACCTGCTGCCTGGTCCTTTATAACTGGAGATGCTGGGGATTGAACCTGGGACCTTCTGCATTCCAAACAGAGGCTCTGCGACTGAGCCACGGCCCCTCTTTATAGCACTCCAGGGTCTCAGGCGGAGGTCTTTCCCATCACCTGCTGCCTGGTCCTTTATAACTGGAGATGCCGGGGACTGAACCTGGGACCTTCTGCATGCCAAGCAGAGGCTCTGCCCCTGAGCCATGGCCTCTCCCTTGAAGCTACTTTGTACTGAATCAGTCCCTTGGTCCATCAAGGTCAGTATTGCCCACTCAGGCGGAGGTCTTTCACATCACCTACTGCCTGGGCCTTTTTAACTGGAGATGCTGCTGAGGCTTGAACCTGGGTCCTTCTGCATGCCAAGCAGAGGCTCTGCCACCAGGCCTTCCCTCAGAGGCTGGTCAGTTTCAACAGGAAGCAGCTTCCTGTCTAGTTGACACTCTGAGGGACCCAGCCCCAGAGCGGCCGGAAGTCACTGCCTCCTACGCAGCCCATTGTAGCAGTGGTGTGGGTCGCAGTGAGCGGCCCCCCATTCTTCTGAAGATGGCTGCGACTCAGCAGGTGGAAGAGGGCGACTGGCACGCTCTCTCTCAAACCTGCCGAAACCGGGAAATTAGGGGTATACGTTTCTGCAAGCAGGAGAGAATTTGAGCAGCAAAAGGTGGGCCTGTGCTAAATCACAGAGGAGGTGGCACTGACCCACCATGCGCAAGCCCCGCTGAAATGAACGGCGCCTGCTGGGGGTTGTGCAGGAGAACTTTCTCGTGCCACCCAGCCCAGAGGTGAACTGGCATCTATTGCCTCTACAGGCAGCAGCGCTGGTACGGAGGGCTTCCTGGAGAAGAGGAAAGGAAATTAGTACAGTGGGAAAGGGGATGCAGGGGGAAAGGAACTGACGCCCCACAAGTCCTTGTGGGTTCCACACTTGTTCTCATATAACTTCAAGCACCATATAAAAATATTTGTACTCCAATATCTTTTTAAAATATATTCTAATACTGTGTTAAGAACGTCAGAAGAGCCCTGCTGGATCAGACCAGTGAGCAGGGATCATTTCCTGCAGGAGCGCACAGGAGTGGAGCTCCGGCAGTAAAGAGCCCAGGGGGCGGGCACATGCAACAAGCCCCACCCCCTGCTCCCAGCAGCCCCGGAGGAGCAAGAAGCAGCCAGGTAAGTTGCAGTGGGTGTTGCCTTCTGACACACTTCCAGTGATGCCAGGGGGTGTGGCATATGCAAATAAGTTATCCTAATGAGTAATGCTAATGAGCTCCTGCACCTCTTTTTCTACGAAATGACCCCTGCCAGTGAGGGTCCATCCAGTCCAGCATCCTGTCTCACACAGGGGCCAATCAGTTCCTCTGGAGGGCCAACAACAGGGCAGAGAGGCCGAGGCCTTCATAAGAACATCAGAAGAGCCCTGCTGGATCAGACCAATAGTTTATCTAGTCCAGCATCCTGTCCCACTCAGTGGTCAGCCAGTTCCTCAAGAGGAGGAGGAGGAGGAGGAGATTGGATTCATACTCCACCCTTCACTCAGAGTCTCAGAGCAGCTTACAATCTCCTTCCCCTCCCCACAGCCCTTTTGAGGTACGTGGGGCTGAGAGAGCTATTGACAGACTGCGCTTTTCAAGGACAGCTCTTGTCAGAACTATGGCTTGCCCAAGGTCATCCAGCCAGGTGCAAGTGGAGGAGTGGGGAATCAAACCCGTCTCTCCCAGATTAGAGTCCGCGCTACTCGCTGTGTAAAGAAGTATTCCTTTTCGTTCATCCTGATTCTACTACCCATCAGCTTCATTGGATGCCCTTGTAGTACTTCGGGGGAGAGAGAAAAAGGTTCTCTTTGTAACTTTCTCTAAAAAAGGTAAAGGTTCCCTTGCTCGAAAGCCAGTCGAATCCGACTCTAGGGTTGCGGTGCTCATCTCCGTTTCAAAGCCGAAGAGCCAGCGCTGTCCAAGGACGTTTCCGTGGTCATGTGGCCGGCATGACTAAACACCAAGGCACGCGGAACGCTGTTCCCTTCCCACCGAAGCGGAACCTATTTATCTACTTGCAATTTCTTGCTTTCAAACTGCTAGGTTGGCAGGAGCCGGAACTCGAGACGGGAGCTCACTCCGTCTTGCGGCACCCTGGGTCTCGAACTGCTGAACTACCAACCTTCCACAGCCTGCAGTTCAGCATCTTAACCACTTGAGCCACCGCAGCTCTACTCTACTCTATGCATAATTTTATAAAACTTGTATCACGTCTTTTCTAAAGGAACCCTTCAGATTTTTCATTCCTGATGAGCTAAATGTGTGTGAGTTTCACATCGTGGCAAACTGTAGCTGTTGCCCTCTGCAGACACTCCCGGCAGACCCAGTTTCCTCTGCCCAGAACAACAGTCTCGGCCTAAGGTTTACGCATAGGGCCAGCCACAATGCGGATAAATCGATCTGAACTGGGGAAGAGTCCACAAAACAAGCCTCTCTCCTACTTTGCTAATGGGCCTCTCCATTAGCCGGATCGTTCCTCTGTACTGTACAGCCGCAGCGCAGAGGAGGCCACGGCGTCCAAGCGGCAACCTGAAAATAACCTTTCCAGTAATGGCAAATGCCGTACAGAGTCACGTTCGTCACGGAACCCATCCGCATCTTTCAATGTTTCGTGTTTCACTTAGGGTTCTCCAACCCCCTTTTACCAAGAAAAAAAAAAGTGTGAATATTTACTTATGTAAAGAATCATGTCCTTATCCTGCTTGATGATGTTCTTCAGATTTTTCATCTCCTGAGAAGTCCTCGATAACAGAGTCACGGTGGCATATTTTAAGATGTCCCTCTTCGGACTTCCATCTTCAGGTATGTCTGCCTGTAATACTTTATAAGGTGGAAAAGTTCCTGAACAAAGTTTGAGTCCAGAACAACGCTCCCTCTAAGCTGTGGAGTCTTGTGAGCAAAAATTCTGCTTTGTGA
>NW_015160901.1:58654-60222 GCF_001447785.1 Gekko japonicus | reverse complement strand
GATGACCTTGGGCAAGCCGTAGTTCTGGCACAGCTGTTCTTGAAAAGAGCAGTCTCTGTCAGAGCTCTCTGGGCCTACTCTGCCCCTGACATCACAAAATGTCTCCAATCTTAGGGGCAGAATTAGAGTTGCCATCTTTAAACACACACACCCCCTTGCAGGTTTTGCTGTGTCTGTTGTATTGCTTCCCCAGGGCCAGTGCAGAGGGTACCGGTGCCAACTCTGCGTAGAGAAATTCCTGGGGATTTGAGGGGTGGAGCCCAAGGAGGGCAGGGCTGAGAGAGCTCTGATAGAAATGGCTATTTTTTTTCAAGAAAAGCTCTGACAGATCTACGGCTTGCCCAAGGTCATCCAGCAGCTGCGAGTGGAGGAGGGGGGAATCAAACCCGGTTCTCCCAGATTAGAGTCCGTGCACTTAACCACTGCACCAAACTGGCTAAGGTTAAGTCAATATAATCAACCAAAGCAGAGCATCAATGTCAACACAACTCACTAGGGTTGCCAGTTTTGGGCTGGGAAATTCCTGAAGATTTGGGGGTGGAGCCAAGGAAGGGCAGGGTTTGGGGAGGGGAGGGGCTTCAGTGGAATATAATGACAGCCTCCAGAGCAGCTGTTTTCTCCAGGGGGATTGTCATCTGGAGTAATCCCAGGCGATCTCCAGGATAACACCGGGAGGTTAAATGATGCCAAAATATACAGAATAGGAGCCTACAGACATCAACAGATAGTATGAATTACACACGGTGGTACAGTCTACAGGGGCCATGGTGGCTCAGCAGTTCGAGACCCGAGTGCCGCGTGATGGAGTGAGGCTCCCGTCTCCGGCCCCAGCTCCTGCTGACCTAGCCGTTCGAAAGCAAGAAATTGCAAGTAGGTGAATAGGTACCAGGGCTGCGGTGGCTCAAGTGGTTAAGACGCTGAGCTGCAGACCGGAAGGTCGGTAGTTCCGCAGTTCAAGACCTGAGTGCCGCATGACGGAGTGCGCTCCCGTCTCTGGCCTCAGCTCCTGCCAACCTAGCACTTCGAAAGCAAGAAATTGCAAGTAGATAAATCGGGACCGCTTCGGTGGGAAGGGAACAGCGTTCCGTGCGCCTCGGCATCCAGTCATGCCGGCTACATGACCACAGAAACATCTTCGGACAGTGCTGGCTCTTCGGCTTGGAAACGGAGATGAGCACTGCTCCCTAGAGTCGGATTCAACTGGCTTTCGAGCAAGGGAAGCCTCTACCTTTACCTTTAGTCTACAGTCGATGACCCGAAGCTTCTTTCTGAACAACAGGGGTAATTTCCTGCGGGAGCGCACAGGAGTGGAGCTCTGGCAGTAAGGAGCCCAGGGGGAGGGCACATGCAACAAGCCCCGCCCCCTGCTCCCAGCAGCCCTCAGTCAGAGCAAGGAGCAGCCAGGTAAGCTGCAGAGCCCCACCCCCGGGCCAGCCTTCAGGTATAAGCTCTCCCTCCTCTGCGAGGACAGATCTGCATGTTCCCCCCCTCCCAATAGCTAGTAATCCAAAACAGTCCAGTGACACCTTTAAGACCAAGTTCTATTCAGGTACAAGCTCTCCCTCCTC